>NW_027473518.1:0-254622 GCF_050947335.1 Megachile rotundata | reverse complement strand
CATTACGAGCAAAATTGTTCATTGTGGTGTCGAATTGTGCTCAGTTACAATAACTTAACATAACTAGATAGTACAGAGTCGAATTACAGCGGATATGTGCGAATTAGAGTCTGAATCGTGCGAAAATGAGCATAATTCGTGCAAAACGAGCAAAATTGTTCATTGTGGTGTCGAATTGTGCTCAGATAGGATAACTTAACATAACTAGATAGTACAGAGTCGAATTACAGCGGATATGTGCGAATTAGAGGCTGAATCGTGCGAAAATGAGCATAATTCGTGCAAAACGAGCAAAATTGTTCATTGTGGTGTCGAATTGTGCTCAGATAGGATAACTTAACATAACTAGATAGTACAGAGTCGAATTGCAGCGGATATGTGCGAATTAGAGGCTGAATCGTTCGAAAATGAGCAAAATTCGTTCAAAACGAGCAAAATTCGTGCAAAACGAGCAAAATTGTTCATTGTCGTGTTGAATTGTGCTCAGATAGGATAACTTAACATAACTAGATAGTACAGAGTCGAATTACAGCGGATATGTGCGAATTAGAGGCTGAATCGTGCGAAAATGAGCATAATTCGTTCATTACGAGCAAAATTGTTCATTGTGGTGTCGAATTGTGCTCAGTTACGATAACTTAACATGACTAGATAGTACAGAGTCAAATTACAACGGATATGTGCGAATTAGAGGCTGAATCGTGCGAAAATGAGCATAATTCGTTCAAAACGAGCAAAATTGTTCATTGTGGTGTTGAATTGTGCTCAGTTACGATAACTTAACATGACTAGATAGTACAGAGTCGAATTGCAGCGGATATGTGCGAATTAGAGGCTGAATCGTTCGAAAATGAGCAAAATTCGTTCAAAACGAGCAAAATTCGTGCAAAACGAGCAAAATTGTTCATTGTCGTGTTGAATTGTGCTCAGATAGGATAACTTAACATAACTAGATAGTACAGAGTCGAATTACAGCGGATATGTGCGAATTAGAGGCTGAATCGTGCGAAAATGAGCATAATTCGTTCATTACGAGCAAAATTGTTCATTGTGGTGTCGAATTGTGCTCAGTTACGATAACTTAACATGACTAGATAGTACAGAGTCAAATTACAACGGATATGTGCGAATTAGAGGCTGAATCGTGCGAAAATGAGCATAATTCGTTCAAAACGAGCAAAATTGTTCATTGTGGTGTTGAATTGTGCTCAGTTACGATAACTTAACATGACTAGATAGTACAGAGTCGAATTACAGCGGATATGTGCGAATTAGAGGCTGAATCGTTCGAAAATGAGCAAAATTCGTTCAAACCGAGCAAAATTCGTGCAAAACGTGCAAAATTGTTCATTCTGGTGTCGAATTGTGCTCAGATAGGATAACTTAACATAACTAGATAGTACAGAGTCGAAATACAGCGGATATGTGCGAATTAGAGGCTGAATCGTTCGAAAATGAGCAAAATTCGTTCAAAACGAGCAAAATTGTTCATTCTGGTGTCGAATTGTGCTCAGATAGGATAACTTAACATAACTAGATAGTACAGAGTCGAATTACAGCGGATATGTGCGAATTAGAGGCTGAATCGTGCGAAAATGGGCATAATTCGTGCAAAACGAGCAAAATTGTTCATTGTGGTGTCGAATTGTGCTCAGATAGGATAACTTAACATAACTAGATAGTACAGAGTCGAAATACAGCGGATATGTGCGAATTAGAGGCTGAATCGTTCGAAAATGAGCAAAATTCGTTCAAAACGAGCAAAATTCGTGCAAAACGAGCAAAATTGTTCATTGTGGTGACGAATTGTGCTCAGTTACGATAACTTAACATAACTAGATAGTACAGAGTCGAATTACAGCGGATATGTGCGAATTAGAGGCTGAATCGTGCGAAAATGAGCATAATTCGTTCATTACGAGAAAAATTGTTCATTGTGGTGTCGAATTGTGCTCAGTTACGATAACTTAACATAACTAGATAGTACAGAGTCGAATTGCAGCGGATATGTGCGAATTAGAGGCCGAATCGTGCGAAAATGAGCATAATTCGTGTAAAACGCGCAAAATTGTTCATTGTGGTGTCGAATTGTGCTCAGATAGGATAACTTAAAATAACTAGATAGTACAGAGTCGAATTGCAGCGGATATGTGCGAATTAGAGTCTGAATCGTGCGAAAATGAGCATAATTCGTGCAAAACGAGCAAAATTGTTCATTGTGGTGTCGAATTGTGCTCAGATAGGATAACTTAACATAACTAGATAGTACAGAGTCGAATTACAGCGGATATGTGCGAATTAGAGGCTGAATCGTGCGAAAATGGGCATAATTCGTGCAAAACGAGCAAAATTGTTCATTGTGGTGTCGAATTGTGCTCAGATAGGATAACTTAACATAACTAGATAGTACAGAGTCGAAATACAGCGGATATGTGCGAATTAGGGGCTGAATCGTTCGAAAATGAACAAAATTCGCTCAAAACGAGCAAAATTCGTGCAAAACGAGCAAAATTGTTCATTGTGGTGTTGAATTGTGCTCAGATAGGATAACTTAACATAACTAGATAGTACAGAGTCGAATTACAGCGGATATGTGCGACTTAGAGGCTGAATCGTGCGAAAATGAGCATAATTCGTTCATTACGAGCAAAATTGTTCATTGTGGTGTCGAATTGTGCTCAGTTACAATAACTTAACATAACTAGATAGTACAGAGTCGAATTACAGCGGATATGTGCGAATTAGAGTCTGAAACGTGCGAAAATGAGCATAATTCGTGCAAAACGAGCAAAATTGTTCATTGTGGTGTCGAATTGTGCTCAGATAGGATAACTTAACATAACTAGATAGTACAGAGTCGAATTACAGCGGATATGTGCGAATTAGAGGCTGAATCGTGCGAAAATGAGCATAATTCGTGCAAAACGAGCAAAACTGTTCATTGTGGTGTCGAATTGTGCTCAGATAGGATAACTTAACATAACTAGATAGTACAGAGTCGAATTGCAGCGGATATGTGCGAATTAGAGGCTGAATCGTTCGAAAATGAGCAAAATTCGTTCAAAACGAGCAAAATTCGTGCAAAACGAGCAAAATTGTTCATTGTCGTGTTGAATTGTGCTCAGATAGGATAACTTAACATAACTAGATAGTACAGAGTCGAATTACAGCGGATATGTGCGAATTAGAGGCTGAATCGTGCGAAAATGAGCATAATTCGTTCATTACGAGCAAAATTGTTCATTGTGGTGTCGAATTGTGCTCAGTTACGATAACTTAACATGACTAGATAGTACAGAGTCAAATTACAACGGATATGTGCGAATTAGAGGCTGAATCGTGCGAAAATGAGCATAATTCGTTCAAAACGAGCAAAATTGTTCATTGTGGTGTTGAATTGTGCTCAGTTACGATAACTTAACATGACTAGATAGTACAGAGTCGAATTGCAGCGGATATGTGCGAATTAGAGGCTGAATCGTTCGAAAATGAGCAAAATTCGTTCAAAACGAGCAAAATTCGTGCAAAACGAGCAAAATTGTTCATTGTCGTGTTGAATTGTGCTCAGATAGGATAACTTAACATAACTAGATAGTACAGAGTCGAATTACAGCGGATATGTGCGAATTAGAGGCTGAATCGTGCGAAAATGAGCATAATTCGTTCATTACGAGCAAAATTGTTCATTGTGGTGTCGAATTGTGCTCAGTTACGATAACTTAACATGACTAGATAGTACAGAGTCAAATTACAACGGATATGTGCGAATTAGAGGCTGAATCGTGCGAAAATGAGCATAATTCGTTCAAAACGAGCAAAATTGTTCATTGTGGTGTTGAATTGTGCTCAGTTACGATAACTTAACATGACTAGATAGTACAGAGTCGAATTACAGCGGATATGTGCGAATTAGAGGCTGAATCGTTCGAAAATGAGCAAAATTCGTTCAAACCGAGCAAAATTCGTGCAAAACGTGCAAAATTGTTCATTCTGGTGTCGAATTGTGCTCAGATAGGATAACTTAACATAACTAGATAGTACAGAGTCGAAATACAGCGGATATGTGCGAATTAGAGGCTGAATCGTTCGAAAATGAGCAAAATTCGTTCAAAACGAGCAAAATTGTTCATTCTGGTGTCGAATTGTGCTCATATAGGATAACTTAACATAACTAGATAGTACAGAGTCGAATTACAGCGGATATGTGCGAATTAGAGGCTGAATCGTGCGAAAATGAGCATAATTCGTTCAAAACGAGCAAAATTGTTCATTGTGGTGTCGAATTATGCTCAGTTACGATAACTTAACATAACTAGATAGTACAGAGTCGAATTGCAGCGGATATGTGCGAATTAGAGGCCGAATCGTGCGAAAATGAGCATAATTCGTGTAAAACGAGCAAAATTGTTCATTGTGGTGTCGAATTGTGCTCAGATAGGATAACTTAAAATAACTAGATAGTACAGAGTCGAAATACAGCGGATATGTGCGAATTAGGGGCTGAATCGTTCGAAAATGAACAAAATTCGCTCAAAACGAGCAAAATTCGTGCAAAACGAGCAAAATTGTTCATTGTGGTGTTGAATTGTGCTCAGATAGGATAACTTAACATAACTAGATAGTACAGAGTCGAATTACAGCGGATATGTGCGACTTAGAGGCTGAATCGTGCGAAAATGAGCATAATTCGTTCATTACGAGCAAAATTGTTCATTGTGGTGTCGAATTGTGCTCAGTTACAATAACTTAACATAACTAGATAGTACAGAGTCGAATTACAGCGGATATGTGCGAATTAGAGTCTGAATCGTGCGAAAATGAGCATAATTCGTGCAAAACGAGCAAAATTGTTCATTGTGGTGTCGAATTGTGCTCAGATAGGATAACTTAACATAACTAGATAGTACAGAGTCGAATTACAGCGGATATGTGCGAATTAGAGGCTGAATCGTGCGAAAATGAGCATAATTCGTGCAAAACGAGCAAAATTGTTCATTGTGGTGTCGAATTGTGCTCAGATAGGATAACTTAACATAACTAGATAGTACAGAGTCGAATTGCAGCGGATATGTGCGAATTAGAGGCTGAATCGTTCGAAAATGAGCAAAATTCGTTCAAAACGAGCAAAATTCGTGCAAAACGAGCAAAATTGTTCATTGTCGTGTTGAATTGTGCTCAGATAGGATAACTTAACATAACTAGATAGTACAGAGTCGAATTACAGCGGATATGTGCGAATTAGAGGCTGAATCGTGCGAAAATGAGCATAATTCGTTCATTACGAGCAAAATTGTTCATTGTGGTGTCGAATTGTGCTCAGTTACGATAACTTAACATGACTAGATAGTACAGAGTCAAATTACAACGGATATGTGCGAATTAGAGGCTGAATCGTGCGAAAATGAGCATAATTCGTTCAAAACGAGCAAAATTGTTCATTGTGGTGTTGAATTGTGCTCAGTTACGATAACTTAACATGACTAGATAGTACAGAGTCGAATTGCAGCGGATATGTGCGAATTAGAGGCTGAATCGTTCGAAAATGAGCAAAATTCGTTCAAAACGAGCAAAATTCGTGCAAAACGAGCAAAATTGTTCATTGTCGTGTTGAATTGTGCTCAGATAGGATAACTTAACATAACTAGATAGTACAGAGTCGAATTACAGCGGATATGTGCGAATTAGAGGCTGAATCGTGCGAAAATGAGCATAATTCGTTCATTACGAGCAAAATTGTTCATTGTGGTGTCGAATTGTGCTCAGTTACGATAACTTAACATGACTAGATAGTACAGAGTCAAATTACAACGGATATGTGCGAATTAGAGGCTGAATCGTGCGAAAATGAGCATAATTCGTTCAAAACGAGCAAAATTGTTCATTGTGGTGTTGAATTGTGCTCAGTTACGATAACTTAACATGACTAGATAGTACAGAGTCGAATTACAGCGGATATGTGCGAATTAGAGGCTGAATCGTTCGAAAATGAGCAAAATTCGTTCAAACCGAGCAAAATTCGTGCAAAACGTGCAAAATTGTTCATTCTGGTGTCGAATTGTGCTCAGATAGGATAACTTAACATAACTAGATAGTACAGAGTCGAAATACAGCGGATATGTGCGAATTAGAGGCTGAATCGTTCGAAAATGAGCAAAATTCGTTCAAAACGAGCAAAATTGTTCATTCTGGTGTCGAATTGTGCTCATATAGGATAACTTAACATAACTAGATAGTACAGAGTCGAATTACAGCGGATATGTGCGAATTAGAGGCTGAATCGTGCGAAAATGAGCATAATTCGTTCAAAACGAGCAAAATTGTTCATTGTGGTGTCGAATTATGCTCAGTTACGATAACTTAACATAACTAGATAGTACAGAGTCGAATTGCAGCGGATATGTGCGAATTAGAGGCCGAATCGTGCGAAAATGAGCATAATTCGTGTAAAACGAGCAAAATTGTTCATTGTGGTGTCGAATTGTGCTCAGATAGGATAACTTAAAATAACTAGATAGTACAGAGTCGAAATACAGCGGATATGTGCGAATTAGGGGCTGAATCGTTCGAAAATGAACAAAATTCGCTCAAAACGAGCAAAATTCGTGCAAAACGAGCAAAATTGTTCATTGTGGTGTTGAATTGTGCTCAGATAGGATAACTTAACATAACTAGATAGTACAGAGTCGAATTACAGCGGATATGTGCGACGTAGAGGCTGAATCGTGCGAAAATGAGCATAATTCGTTCATTACGAGCAAAATTGTTCATTGTGGTGTCGAATTGTGCTCAGTTACAATAACTTAACATAACTAGATAGTACAGAGTCGAATTACAGCGGATATGTGCGAATTAGAGTCTGAATCGTGCGAAAATGAGCATAATTCGTGCAAAACGAGCAAAATTGTTCATTGTGGTGTCGAATTGTGCTCAGATAGGATAACTTAACATAACTAGATAGTACAGAGTCGAATTACAGCGGATATGTGCGAATTAGAGGCTGAATCGTGCGAAAATGGGCATAATTCGTGCAAAACGAGCAAAATTGTTCATTGTGGTGTCGAATTGTGCTCAGATAGGATAACTTAACATAACTAGATAGTACAGAGTCGAAATACAGCGGATATGTGCGAATTAGAGGCTGAATCGTTCGAAAATGAGCAAAATTCGTTCAAAACGAGCAAAATTCGTGCAAAACGAGCAAAATTGTTCATTGTGGTGACGAATTGTGCTCAGTTACGATAACTTAACATAACTAGATAGTACAGAGTCGAATTACAGCGGATATGTGCGAATTAGAGGCTGAATCGTGCGAAAATGAGCATAATTCGTTCATTACGAGAAAAATTGTTCATTGTGGTGTCGAATTGTGCTCAGTTACGATAACTTAACATAACTAGATAGTACAGAGTCGAATTGCAGCGGATATGTGCGAATTAGAGGCCGAATCGTGCGAAAATGAGCATAATTCGTGTAAAACGAGCAAAATTGTTCATTGTGGTGTCGAATTGTGCTCAGATAGGATAACTTAAAATAACTAGATAGTACAGAGTCGAATTGCAGCGGATATGTGCGAATTAGAGGCTGAATCGTTCGAAAATGAGCAAAATTCGTTCAAAACGAGCAAAATTCGTGCAAAACGAGCAAAATTGTTCATTGTCGTGTTGAATTGTGCTCAGATAGGATAACTTAACATAACTAGATAGTACAGAGTCGAATTACAGCGGATATGTGCGAATTAGAGGCTGAATCGTGCGAAAATGAGCATAATTCGTGTAAAACGAGCAAAATTGTTCATTGTGGTGTCGAATTGTGCTCAGATATGATAACTTAAAATAGCTAGATAGTACAGAGTCGAAATTCAGCGGATATGTGCGAATTAGGGGCTGAATCGTTCGAAAATGAACAAAATTCGCTCAAAACGAGCAAAATTCGTGCAAAACGAGCAAAATTGTTCATTGTGGTGTTGAATTGTGCTCAGATAGGATAACTTAACATAACTAGATAGTACAGAGTCGAATTACAGCGGATATGTGCGACTTAGAGGCTGAATCGTGCGAAAATGAGCATAATTCGTTCATTACGAGCAAAATTGTTCATTGTGGTGTCGAATTGTGCTCAGTTACAATAACTTAACATAACTAGATAGTACAGAGTCGAATTACAGCGGATATGTGCGAATTAGAGTCTGAATCGTGCGAAAATGAGCATAATTCGTGCAAAACGAGCAAAATTGTTCATTGTGGTGTCGAATTGTGCTCAGATAGGATAACTTAACATAACTAGATAGTACAGAGTCGAATTACAGCGGATATGTGCGAATTAGAGGCTGAATCGTGCGAAAATGAGCATAATTCGTGCAAAACGAGCAAAATTGTTCATTGTGGTGTCGAATTGTGCTCAGATAGGATAACTTAACATAACTAGATAGTACAGAGTCGAAATACAGCGGATATGTGCGAATTAGAGGCTGAATCGTTCGAAAATGAGCAAAATTCGTTCAAAACGAGCAAAATTCGTGCAAAACGAGCAAAATTGTTCATTGTGGTGACGAATTGTGCTCAGTTACGATAACTTAACATAACTAGATAGTACAGAGTCGAATTACAGCGGATATGTGCGAATTAGAGGCTGAATCGTGCGAAAATGAGCATAATTCGTTCATTACGAGAAAAATTGTTCATTGTGGTGTCGAATTGTGCTCAGTTACGATAACTTAACATAACTAGATAGTACAGAGTCGAATTGCAGCGGATATGTGCGAATTAGAGGCCGAATCGTGCGAAAATGAGCATAATTCGTGTAAAACGAGCAAAATTGTTCATTGTGGTGTCGAATTGTGCTCAGATAGGATAACTTAAAATAACTAGATAGTACAGAGTCGAATTGCAGCGGATATGTGCGAATTAGAGGCTGAATCGTTCGAAAATGAGCAAAATTCGTTCAAAACGAGCAAAATTCGTGCAAAACGAGCAAAATTGTTCATTGTCGTGTTGAATTGTGCTCAGATAGGATAACTTAACATAACTAGATAGTACAGAGTCGAATTACAGCGGATATGTGCGAATTAGAGGCTGAATCGTGCGAAAATGAGCATAATTCGTGTAAAACGAGCAAAATTGTTCATTGTGGTGTCGAATTGTGCTCAGATAGGATAACTTAAAATAACTAGATAGTACAGAGTCGAAATACAGCGGATATGTGCGAATTAGGGGCTGAATCGTTCGAAAATGAACAAAATTCGCTCAAAACGAGCAAAATTCGTGCAAAACGAGCAAAATTGTTCATTGTGGTGTTGAATTGTGCTCAGATAGGATAACTTAACATAACTAGATAGTACAGAGTCGAATTACAGCGGATATGTGCGACTTAGAGGCTGAATCGTGCGAAAATGAGCATAATTCGTTCATTACGAGCAAAATTGTTCATTGTGGTGTCGAATTGTGCTCAGTTACAATAACTTAACATAACTAGATAGTACAGAGTCGAATTACAGCGGATATGTGCGAATTAGAGTCTGAATCGTGCGAAAATGAGCATAATTCGTGCAAAACGAGCAAAATTGTTCATTGTGGTGTCGAATTGTGCTCAGATAGGATAACTTAACATAACTAGATAGTACAGAGTCGAATTACAGCGGATATGTGCGAATTAGAGGCTGAATCGTGCGAAAATGAGCATAATTCGTGCAAAACGAGCAAAATTGTTCATTGTGGTGTCGAATTGTGCTCAGATAGGATAACTTAACATAACTAGATAGTACAGAGTCGAAATACAGCGGATATGTGCGAATTAGAGGCTGAATCGTTCGAAAATGAGCAAAATTCGTTCAAAACGAGCAAAATTCGTGCAAAACGAGCAAAATTGTTCATTGTGGTGACGAATTGTGCTCAGTTACGATAACTTAACATAACTAGATAGTACAGAGTCGAATTACAGCGGATATGTGCGAATTAGAGGCTGAATCGTGCGAAAATGAGCATAATTCGTTCAAAACGAGCAAAATTGTTCATTGTGGTGTTGAATTGTGCTCAGTTACGATAACTTAACATGACTAGATAGTACAGAGTCGAATTACAGCGGATATGTGCGAATTAGAGGCTGAATCGTTCGAAAATGAGCAAAACTCGTTCAAACCGAGCAAAATTCGTGCAAAACGTGCAAAATTGTTCATTCTGGTGTCGAATTGTGCTCAGATAGGATAACTTAACATAACTAGATAGTACAGAGTCGAAATACAGCGGATATGTGCGAATTAGAGGCTGAATCGTTCGAAAATGAGCAAAATTCGTTCAAAACGAGCAAAATTCGTGCAAAACGAGCAAAATTGATCATTGTGGTGTTGAATTGTGCTCAGTTACGATAACCTAACATGACTAGATAGTACAGAGTCAAATTACAACGGATATGTGCGAATTAGAGGCTGAATCGTGCGAAAATGAGCATAATTCGTTCAAAACGAGCAAAATTGTTCATTGTGGTGTTGAATTGTGCTCAGTTACGATAACTTAACATGACTAGATAGTACAGAGTCGAATTACAGCGGATATGTGCGAATTAGAGGCTGAATCGTGCGAAAATGAGCAAAATTCGTTCAAAACGAGCAAAATTCGTGCAAAACGAGCAAAATTGCTCATTGTGATGTTGAATTGTGCTCAGATAGGATAACTTAACATAACTAGATAGTGCAGAGTCGAATTACAGCGGATATGTGCGAATTAGAGGCTGAATCGTGCGAAAATGAGCATAATTCGTTCATTACGAGCAAAATTGTTCATTGTGCTGTCGAATTGTGCTCAGTTACGATAACTTAACATAACTAGATAGTACAGAGTCGAATTATAGCGGATATGTGCGAATTACAGGCTGAATCGTGCGAAAATGAGCATAATTCGTGCAAAACGAGCAAAATTGTTCATTGTGGTGTCGAATTGTGCTCAGATAGGATAACTTAACATAACTAGATAGTACAGAGTCGAATTACAGCGGATATGTGCGAATTAGAGGCTGAATCGTGCGAAAATGAGCATAATTCGTTCATTACGAGCAAAATTGTTCATTGTGGTGTCGAATTGTGCTCAGTTACGATAACTTAACATGACTGGATAGTACAGAGTTGAATTACAGCGGATATGTGCGAATTAGAGGCTGAATCGTGCGAAAATGAGCATAATTCGTGCCAAACGAGCAAAATTGTTCATTGTGGTGTTGAATTGTGCTCAGATAGGATAACTTAACATAACTAGATAGTACAGAGTCGAATTACAGCGGATATGTGCGAATTAGAGGCTGAATCGTGCGAAAATGAGCATAATTCGTGCAAAACGAGCAAAATTGTTCATTGTGGTGTCGAATTGTGCTCAGATAGGATAACTTAACATAACTAGATAGTACAGAGTCGAAATACAGCGGATATGTGCGAATTAGAGGCTGAATCGTTCGAAAATGAGCAAAATTCGTTCAAAACGAGCAAAATTCGTGCAAAACGAGCAAAATTGTTCATTGTGGTGTCGAATTGTGCTCAGTTACGATAACTTAACATAACTAGATAGTACAGAGTCGAATTACAGCGGATATGTGCGAACTAGAGGCTGAATCTTGCGAAAATGAGCATAATTCGTGCAAAACGAGCAAAATTGTTCATTCTGGTGTCGAATTGTGCTCATATAGGATAACTTAACATAACTAGATAGTACAAAGTCGAATTACAGCGGATATGTGCGAATTAGAGGCTGAATCGTGCGAAAATGAGCATAATTCGTTCAAAACGAGCAAAATTGTTCATTGTGGTGTCGAATTGTGCTCAGTTACGATAACTTAACATAACTAGATAGTACAGAGTCGAATTGCAGCGGATATGTGCGAATTAGAGGCCGAATCGTGCGAAAATGAGCATAATTCGTGTAAAACGAGCAAAATTGTTCATTGTGGTGTCGAATTGTGCTCAGATAGGATAACTTAAAATAACTAGATAGTACAGAGTCGAAATACAGCGGATATGTGCGAATTAGGGGCTGAATCGTTCGAAAATGAGCAAAATTCGCTCAAAACGAGCAAAATTCGTGCAAAACGAGCAAAATTGTTCATTGTGGTGTTGAATTGTGCTCAGATAGGATAACTTAACATAACTAGATAGTACAGAGTCGAATTACAGCGGATATGTGCGAATTAGAGGCTGAATCGTGCGAAAATGAGCATAATTCGTTCATTACGAGCAAAATTGTTCATTGTGGTGTCGAATTGTGCTCAGTTACAATAACTTAACATAACTAGATAGTACAGAGTCGAATTACAGCGGATATGTGCGAATTAGAGTCTGAATCGTGCGAAAATGAGCATAATTCGTGCAAAACGAGCAAAATTGTTCATTGTGGTGTCGAATTGTGCTCAGATAGGATAACTTAACATAACTAGATAGTACAGAGTCGAATTACTGCGGATATGTGCGAATTAGAGGCTGAATCGTGCGAAAATGAGCATAATTCGTGCAAAACGAGCAAAATTGTTCATTGTGGTGTCGAATTGTGCTCAGATAGGATAACTTAACATAACTAGATAGTACAGAGTCGAAATACAGCGGATATGTGCGAATTAGAAGCTGAATCGTTCGAAAATGAGCAAAATTCGTTCAAAACGTGCAAAATTCGTGCAAAACGAGCAAAATTGTTCATTGTGGTGACGAATTGTGCTCAGTTACGATAACTTAACATAACTAGATAGTACAGAGTCGAATTACAGCGGATATGTGCGAATTAGAGGCTGAATCGTGCGAAAATGAGCATAATTCGTTCATTACGAGAAAAATTGTTCATTGTGGTGTCGAATTGTGCTCAGTTACGATAACTTAACATAACTAGATAGTACAGAGTCGAATTGCAGCGGATATGTGCGAATTAGAGGCCGAATCGTGCGAAAATGAGCATAATTCGTGTAAAACGAGCAAAATTGTTCATTGTGGTGTCGAATTGTGCTCAGATAGGATAACTTAAAATAACTAGATAGTACAGAGTCGAATTGCAGCGGATATGTGCGAATTAGAGGCTGAATCGTTCGAAAATGAGCAAAATTCGTTCAAAACGAGCAAAATTCGTGCAAAACGAGCAAAATTGTTCATTGTCGTGTTGAATTGTGCTCAGATAGGATAACTTAACATAACTAGATAGTACAGAGTCGAATTACAGCGGATATGTGCGAATTAGAGGCTGAATCGTGCGAAAATGAGCATAATTCGTTCATTACGAGCAAAATTGTTCATTGTGGTGTCGAATTGTGCTCAGTTACGATAACTTAACATGACTAGATAGTACAGAGTCGAATTACAGCGGATATGTGCGAATTAGAGGCTGAATCGTTCGAAAATGAGCAAAATTCGTTCAAAACGAGCAAAATTCGTGCAAAACGAGCAAAATTGTTCATTGTGGTGTTGAATTGTGCTCAGTTACGATAACTTTACATGACTAGATAGTACAGAGTCAAATTACAACGGATATGTGCGAATTAGAGGCTGAATCGTGCGAAAATGAGCATAATTCGTTCAAAACGAGCAAAATTGTTCATTGTGGTGTTGAATTGTGCTCAGTTACGATAACTTAACATGACTAGATAGTACAGAGTCGAATTACAGCGGATATGTGCGAATTAGAGGCTGAATCGTTCGAAAATGAGCAAAATTCGTTCAAACCGAGCAAAATTCGTGCAAAACGTGCAAAATTGTTCATTCTGGTGTCGAATTGTGCTCAGATAGGATAACTTAACATAACTAGATAGTACAGAGTCGAAATACAGCGGATATGTGCGAATTAGAGGCTGAATCGTTCGAAAATGTGCAAAATTCGTTCAAAACGAGCAAAATTCGTGCAAAACGAGCAAAATTGTTCATTGTGGTGTTGAATTGTGCCCAGTTACGATAACCTAACATGACTAGATAGTACAGAGTCAAATTACAACGGATATGTGCGAATTAGAGGCTGAATCGTGCGAAAATGAGCATAATTCGTTCAAAACGAGCAAAATTGTTCATTGTGGTGTTGAATTGTGCTCAGTTACGATAACTTAACATGACTAGATAGTACAGAGTCGAATTACAGCGGATATGTGCGAATTAGAGGCTGAATCGTGCGAAAATGAGCAAAATTCGTTCAAAACGAGCAAAATTCGTGCAAAACGAGCAAAATTGCTCATTGTGGTGTTGAATTGTGCTCAGATAGGATAACTTAACATAACTAGATAGTGCAGAGTCGAATTACAGCGGATATGTGCGAATTAGAGGCTGAATCGTGCGAAAATGAGCATAATTCGTTCATTACGAGCAAAATTGTTCATTGTGCTGTCGAATTGTGCTCAGTTACGATAACTTAACATAACTAGATAGTACAGAGTCGAATTATAGCGGATATGTGCGAATTACAGGCTGAATCGTGCGAAAATGAGCATAATTCGTGCAAAACGAGCAAAATTGTTCATTGTGGTGTCGAATTGTGCTCAGATAGGATAACTTAACATAACTAGATAGTACAGAGTCGAATTACTGCGGATATGTGCGAATTAGAGGCTGAATCATGCGAAAATGAGCATAATTCGTTCATTACGAGCAAAATTGTTCATTGTGGTGTCGAATTGTGCTCAGTTACGATAACTTAACATGACTAGATAGTACAGAGTCGAATTACAGCGGATATGTGCGAACTAGAGGCTGAATCTTGCGAAAATGAGCATAATTCGTGCAAAACGAGCAAAATTGTTCATTCTGGTGTCGAATTGTGCTCATATAGGATAACTTAACATAACTAGATAGTACAGAGTCGAATTACAGCGGATATGTGCGAATTAGAGGCTGAATCGTGCGAAAATGAGCATAATTCGTTCAAAACGAGCAAAATTGTTCATTGTGGTGTCGAATTGTGCTCAGTTACGATAACTTAACATAACTAGATAGTACAGAGTCGAATTGCAGCGGATATGTGCGAATTAGAGGCCGAATCGTGCGAAAATGAGCATAATTCGTGTAAAACGAGCAAAATTGTTCATTGTGGTGTCGAATTGTGCTCAGATAGGATAACTTAAAATAACTAGATAGTACAGAGTCGAAATACAGCGGATATGTGCGAATTAGGGGCTGAATCGTTCGAAAATGAGCAAAATTCGCTCAAAACGAGCAAAATTCGTGCAAAACGAGCAAAATTGTTCATTGTGGTGTTGAATTGTGCTCAGATAGGATAACTTAACATAACTAGATAGTACAGAATCGAATTACAGCGGATATGTGCGAATTAGAGGCTGAATCGTGCGAAAATGAGCATAATTCGTTCATTACGAGCAAAATTGTTCATTGTGGTGTCGAATTGTGCTCAGTTACAATAACTTAACATAACTAGATAGTACAGAGTCGAATTACAGCGGATATGTGCGAATTAGAGTCTGAATCGTGCGAAAATGAGCATAATTCGTGCAAAACGAGCAAAATTGTTCATTGTGGTGTCGAATTGTGCTCAGTTACGATAACTTAACATAACTAGATAGTACAGAGTCGAATTACAGCGGATATGTGCGAATTAGAGGCTGAATCGTGCGAAAATGAGCATAATTCGTGCAAAACGAGCAAAATTGTTCATTGTGGTGTCGAATTGTGCTCAGATAGGATAACTTAACATAACTAGATAGTACAGAGTCGAATTACAGCGGATATGTGCGAATTAGAGGCTGAATCATGCGAAAATGAGCATAATTCGTTCATTACGAGCAAAATTGTTCATTGTGGTGTCGAATTGTGCTCAGTTACGATAACTTAACATGACTGGATAGTACAGAGTTGAATTACAGCGGATATGTGCGAATTAGAGGCTGAATCGTGCGAAAATGAGCATAATTCGTTCAAAACGAGCAAAATTGTTCATTGTGGTGTTGAATTGTGCTCAGTTACGATAACTTAACATGACTGGATAGTACAGAGTCGAATTACAGCGGATATGTGCGAATTAGAGGCTGAATCGTGCGAAAATGAGCATAATTCGTGCCAAACGAGCAAAATTGTTCATTGTGGTGTTGAATTGTGCTCAGATAGGATAACTTATCATAACTAGATAGTACAGAGTCGAATTACAGCGGATATGTGCGAATTAGAGGCTGAATCGTGCGAAAATGAGCATAATTCGTGCAAAACGAGCAAAATTGTTCATTGTGGTGTCGAATTGTGCTCAGATAGGATAACTTAACATAACTAGATAGTACAGAGTCGAAATACAGCGGATATGTGCGAATTAGAGGCTGAATCTTGCGAAAATGAGCATAATTCGTGCAAAACGAGCAAAATTGTTCATTCTGGTGTCGAATTGTGCTCATATAGGATAACTTAACATAACTAGATAGTACAGAGTCGAATTACAGCGGATATGTGCGAATTAGAGGCTGAATCGTGCGAAAATGAGCATAATTCGTTCAAAACGAGCAAAATTGTTCATTGTGGTGTCGAATTGTGCTCAGTTACGATAACTTAACATAACTAGATAGTACAGAGTCGAATTGCAGCGGATATGTGCGAATTAGAGGCCGAATCGTGCGAAAATGAGCATAATTCGTGTAAAACGAGCAAAATTGTTCATTGTGGTGTCGAATTGTGCTCAGATAGGATAACTTAAAATAACTAGATAGTACAGAGTCGAAATACAGCGGATATGTGCGAATTAGGGGCTGAATCGTTCGAAAATGAGCAAAATTCGCTCAAAACGAGCAAAATTCGTGCAAAACGAGCAAAATTGTTCATTGTGGTGTTGAATTGTGCTCAGATAGGATAACTTAACATAACTAGATAGTACAGAGTCGAATTACAGCGGATATGTGCGAATTAGAGGCTGAATCGTGCGGAAATGAGCATAATTCGTTCATTACGAGCAAAATTGTTCATTGTGGTGTCGAATTGTGCTCAGTTACAATAACTTAACATAACTAGATAGTACAGAGTCGAATTACAGCGGATATGTGCGAATTAGAGTCTGAATCGTGCGAAAATGAGCATAATTCGTGCAAAACGAGCAAAATTGTTCATTGTGGTGTCGAATTGTGCTCAGATAGGATAACTTAACATAACTAGATAGTACAGAGTCGAATTACTGCGGATATGTGCGAATTAGAGGCTGAATCGTGCGAAAATGAGCATAATTCGTGCAAAACGAGCAAAATTGTTCATTGTGGTGTCGAATTGTGCTCAGATAGGATAACTTAACATAACTAGATAGTACAGAGTCGAAATACAGCGGATATGTGCGAATTAGAAGCTGAATCGTTCGAAAATGAGCAAAATTCGTTCAAAACGAGCAAAATTCGTGCAAAACGAGCAAAATTGTTCATTGTGGTGACGAATTGTGCTCAGTTACGATAACTTAACATAACTAGATAGTACAGAGTCGAATTACAGCGGATATGTGCGAATTAGAGGCTGAATCGTGCGAAAATGAGCATAATTCGTTCATTACGAGAAAAATTGTTCATTGTGGTGTCGAATTGTGCTCAGTTACGATAACTTAACATAACTAGATAGTACAGAGTCGAATTGCAGCGGATATGTGCGAATTAGAGGCCGAATCGTGCGAAAATGAGCATAATTCGTGTAAAACGAGCAAAATTGTTCATTGTGGTGTCGAATTGTGCTCAGATAGGATAACTTAAAATAACTAGATAGTACAGAGTCGAATTGCAGCGGATATGTGCGAATTAGAAGCTGAATCGTTCGAAAATGAGCAAAATTCGTTCAAAACGAGCAAAATTCGTGCAAAACGAGCAAAATTGTTCATTGTCGTGTTGAATTGTGCTCAGATAGGATAACTTAACATAACTAGATAGTACAGAGTCGAATTACAGCGGATATGTGCGAATTAGAGGCTGAATCGTGCGAAAATGAGCATAATTCGTTCATTACGAGCAAAATTGTTCATTGTGGTGTCGAATTGTGCTCAGTTACGATAACTTAACATGACTAGATAGTACAGAGTCGAATTACAGCGGATATGTGCGAATTAGAGGCTGAATCGTTCGAAAATGAGCAAAATTCGTTCAAAACGAGCAAAATTCGTGCAAAACGAGCAAAATTGTTCATTGTGGTGTTGAATTGTGCTCAGTTACGATAACTTTACATGACTAGACAGTACAGAGTCAAATTACAACGGATATGTGCGAATTAGAGGCTGAATCGTGCGAAAATGAGCATAATTCGTTCAAAACGAGCAAAATTGTTCATTGTGGTGTTGAATTGTGCTCAGTTACGATAACTTAACATGACTAGATAGTACAGAGTCGAATTACAGCGGATATGTGCGAATTAGAGGCTGAATCGTTCGAAAATGAGCAAAATTCGTTCAAACCGAGCAAAATTCGTGCAAAACGTGCAAAATTGTTCATTCTGGTGTCGAATTGTGCTCAGATAGGATAACTTAACATAACTAGATAGTACAGAGTCGAAATACAGCGGATATGTGCGAATTAGAGGCTGAATCGTTCGAAAATGAGCAAAATTCGTTCAAAACGAGCAAAATTCGTGCAAAACGAGCAAAATTGTTCATTGTGGTGTTGAATTGTGCCCAGTTACGATAACCTAACATGACTAGATAGTACAGAGTCAAATTACAACGGATATGTGCGAATTAGAGGCTGAATCGCGCGAAAATGAGCATAATTCGTTCAAAACGAGCAAAATTGTTCATTGTGGTGTTGAATTGTGCTCAGTTACGATAACTTAACATGACTAGATAGTACAGAGTCGAATTACAGCGGATATGTGCGAATTAGAGGCTGAATCGTGCGAAAATGAGCATAATTCGTGCAAAACGAGCAAAATTGTTCATTGTGGTGTCGAATTGTGCTCAGATAGGATAACTTAACATAACTAGATAGTACAGAGTCGAATTACAGCGGATATGTGCGAATTAGAGGCTGAATCATGCGAAAATGAGCATAATTCGTTCATTACGAGCAAAATTGTTCATTGTGGTGTCGAATTGTGCTCAGTTACGATAACTTAACATGACTGGATAGTACAGAGTCGAATTACAGCGGATATGTGCGAATTAGAGGCTGAATCGTGCGAAAATGAGCATAATTCGTTCAAAACGAGCAAAATTGTTCATTGTGGTGTTGAATTGTGCTCAGATAGGATAACTTATCATAACTAGATAGTACAGAGTCGAATTACAGCGGATATGTGCGAATTAGAGGCTGAATCGTGCGAAAATGAGCATAATTCGTGCAAAACGAGCAAAATTGTTCATTGTGGTGTCGAATTGTGCTCAGATAGGATAACTTAACATAACTAGATAGTACAGAGTCGAAATACAGCGGATATGTGCGAATTAGAGGCTGAATCGTTCGAAAATGAGCAAAATTCGTTCAAAACGAGCAAAATTCGTGCAAAACGAGCAAAATTGTTCATTGTGGTGTCGAATTGTGCTCAGTTACGATAACTTAACCTAACTAGATAGTACAGAGTCGAATTACAGCGGATATGTGCGAATTAGAGGCTGAATCGTGCGAAAATGAGCATAATTCGTTCATTACGAGCAAAATTGTTCATTGTGGTGTCGAATTGTGCTCAGTTACGATAACTTAACATGACTAGATAGTACAGAGTCGAATTACAGCGGATATGTGCGAACTAGAGGCTGAATCTTGCGAAAATGAGCATAATTCGTGCAAAACGAGCAAAATTGTTCATTCTGGTGTCGAATTGTGCTCATATAGGATAACTTAACATAACTAGATAGTACAGAGTCGAATTACAGCGGATATGTGCGAATTAGAGGCTGAATCGTGCGAAAATGAGCATAATTCGTTCAAAACGAGCAAAATTGTTCATTGTGGTGTCGAATTGTGCTCAGTTACGATAACTTAACATAACTAGATAGTACAGAGTCGAATTGCAGCGGATATGTGCGAATTAGAGGCCGAATCGTGCGAAAATGAGCATAATTCGTGTAAAACGAGCAAAATTGTTCATTGTGGTGTCGAATTGTGCTCAGATAGGATAACTTAAAATAACTAGATAGTACAGAGTCGAAATACAGCGGATATGTGCGAATTAGGGGCTGAATCGTTCGAAAATGAGCAAAATTCGCTCAAAACGAGCAAAATTCGTGCAAAACGAGCAAAATTGTTCATTGTTGTGTTGAATTGTGCTCAGATAGGATAACTTAACATAACTAGATAGTACAGAGTCGAATTACAGCGGATATGTGCGAATTAGAGGCTGAATCGTGCGAAAATGAGCATAATTCGTTCATTACGAGCAAAATTGTTCATTGTGGTGTCGAATTGTGCTCAGTTACAATAACTTAACATAACTAGATAGTACAGAGTCGAATTACAGCGGATATGTGCGAATTAGAGTCTGAATCGTGCGAAAATGAGCATAATTCGTGCAAAACGAGCAAAATTGTTCATTGTGGTGTCGAATTGTGCTCAGATAGGATAACTTAACATAACTAGATAGTACAGAGTCGAATTACAGCGGATATGTGCGAATTAGAGGCTGAATCGAGCGAAAATGAGCATAATTCGTGCAAAACGAGCAAAATTGTTCATTGTGGTGTCGAATTGTGCTCAGATAGGATAACTTAACATAACTAGATAGTACAGAGTCGAAATACAGCGGATATGTGCGAATTAGAGGCTGAATCGTTCGAAAATGAGCAAAATTCGTTCAAAACGAGCAAAATTCGTGCAAAACGAGCAAAATTGTTCATTGTGGTGACGAATTGTGCTCAGTTACGATAACTTAACATAACTAGATAGTACAGAGTCGAATTACAGCGGATATGTGCGAATTAGAGGCTGAATCGTGCGAAAATGAGCATAATTCGTTCATTACGAGCAAAATTGTTCATTGTGGTGTCGAATTGTGCTCAGTTACGATAACTTAACATGACTAGATAGTACAGAGTCGAATTACAGCGGATATGTGCGAACTAGAGGCTGAATCTTGCGAAAATGAGCATAATTCGTGTAAAACGAGCAAAATTGTTCATTGTGGTGTCGAATTGTGCTCAGATAGGATAACTTAAAATAACTAGATAGTACAGAGTCGAATTGCAGCGGATATGTGCGAATTAGAGGCTGAATCGTTCGAAAATGAGCAAAATTCGTTCAAAACGAGCAAAATTCGTGCAAAACGAGCAAAATTGTTCATTGTGGTGTTGAATTGTGCTCAGTTACGATAACTTAACCTGACTAGATAGTACAGAGTCAAATTACAACGGATATGTGCGAATTAGAGGCTGAATCGTGCGAAAATGAGCATAATTCGTTCAAAACGAGCAAAATTGTTCATTGTGGTGTTGAATTGTGCTCAGTTACGATAACTTAACATGACTAGATAGTACAGAATCGAATTACAGCGGATATGTGCGAATTAGAGGCTGAATCGTTCGAAAATGAGCAAAATTCGTTCAAAACGAGCAAAATTCGTGCAAAACGTGCAAAATTGTTCATTCTGGTGTCGAATTGTGCTCATATAGGATAACTTAACATAACTAGATAGAACAGAGTCGAATTACAGCGGATATGTGCGAATTAGAGGCTGAATCGTGCGAAAATGAGCATAATTCGTTCATTACGAGCAAAATTGTTCATTGTGGTGTCGAATTGTGCTCAGATACAATAACTTAACATAACTAGATAGTACAGAGTCGAATTACAGCGGATATGTGCGAATTAGAGTCTGAATCGTGCGAAAATGAGCATAATTCGTGCAAAACGAGCAAAATTGTTCATTGTGGTGTCGAATTGTGCTCAGATAGGATAACTTAACATAACTAGATAGTACAGAGTCGAAATACAGCGGATATGTGCGAATTAGAGGCTGAATCGTTCGAAAATGAGCAAAATTCGTTCAAAACGAGCAAAATTCGTGCAAAACGAGCAAAATTGTTCATTGTGGTGTTGAATTGTGCTCAGTTACGATAACCTAACATAACTAGATAGTACAGAGTCGAAATACAGCGGATATGTGCGAATTAGAGGCTGAATCGTTCGAAAATGAGCATAATTCGTTCAAAACGAGCAAAATTGTTCATTGTGGTGTTGAATTGTGCTCAGATAGGATAACTTAACATAACTAGATAGTACAGAGTCGAATTACAGCGGATATGTGCGAATTAGAGGCTGAATCGTTCCAAAATGAGCAAAATTCGTTCAAAACGAGCAAAATTGGTGCAAAACGAGCAAAATTGTTCATTGTCGTGTTGAATTGTGCTCAGATAGGATAACTTAACATAACTAGATAGTACAGAGTCGAATTACAGCGGATATGTGCGAATTAGAGGCTGAATCGTGCGAAAATGAGCATAATTCGCTCATTACGAGCAAAATTGTTCATTGTGGTGTCGAATTGTGCTCAGTTACGATAACTTAACATGACTAGATAGTACAGAGTCGAATTACAGCGGATATGTGCGAACTAGAGGCTGAATCTTGCGAAAATGAGCATAATTCGTGCAAAACGAGCAAAATTGTTCATTGTGGTGTCGAATTGTGCTCATATAGGATAACTTAACATAACTAGATAGTACAGAGTCGAATTACAGCGGATATGTGCGAATTAGAGTCTGAATCGTGCGAAAATGAGCATAATTCGTGCAAAACGAGCAAAATTGTTCATTGTGGTGTCGAATTGTGCTCAGTTACGATAACTTAACATAACTAGATAGTACAGAGTCGAATTACAGCGGATATGTGCGAATTAGAGGCTGAATCGTGCGAAAATGAGCAAAATTCGTTCAAAACGAGCAAAATTCGTGCAAAACGAGCAAAATTGTTCATTGTGGTGTTGAATTGTGCTCAGATAGGATAACTTAACATAACTAGATAGTACAGAGTCGAATTACAGCGGATATGTGCGAATTAGAGGCTGAATCGTGCGAAAATGAGCATAATTCGTTCATTACGAGCAAAATTGTTCATTGTGCTGTCGAATTGTGCTCAGTTACGATAACTTAACATAACTAGATAGTACAGAGTCGAATTATAGCGGATATGTGCGAATTACAGGCTGAATCGTGCGAAAATGAGCATAATTCGTGCAAAACGAGCAAAATTGTTCATTGTGGTGTCGAATTGTGCTCAGATAGGATAACTTAACATAACTAGATAGTACAGAGTCGAATTACAGCGGATATGTGCGAATTAGAGGCTGAATCGTGCGAAAATGAGCAAAATTCGTTCAAAACGAGCGAAATTCGTGCAAAACGAGCAAAATTGTTCATTGTGGTGTTGAATTGTGCTCAGATAGGATAACTTAACATAACTAGATAGTACAGAGTCGAATTACAGCGGATATGTGCGAATTAGAGGCTGAATCGTGCGAAAATGAGCATAATTCGTTCATTACGAGCAAAATTGTTCATTGTGGTGTCGAATTGTGCTCAGTTACGATAACTTAACATGACTGGATAGTACAGAGTTGAATTACAGCGGATATGTGCGAATTAGAGGCTGAATCGTGCGAAAATGAGCATAATTCGTTCAAAACGAGCAAAATTGTTCATTGTGGTGTTGAATTGTGCTCAGTTACGATAACTTAACATGACTGGATAGTACAGAGTCGAATTACAGCGGATATGTGCGAATTAGAGGCTGAATCGTGCGAAAATGAGCATAATTCGTGCCAAACGAGCAAAATTGTTCATTGTGGTGTTGAATTGTGCTCAGATAGGATAACTTAACATAACTAGATAGTACAGAGTCGAATTACAGCGGATATGTGCGAATTAGAGGCTGAATCGTGCGAAAATGAGCATAATTCGTGCAAAACGAGCAAAATTGTTCATTGTGGTGTCGAATTGTGCTCAGATAGGATAACTTAACATAACTAGATAGTACAGAGTCGAAATACAGCGGATATGTGCGAATTAGAGGCTGAATCGTTCGAAAATGAGCAAAATTCGTTCAAAACGAGCAAAATTCGTGCAAAACGAGCAAAATTGTTCATTGTGGTGTCGAATTGTGCTCAGTTACGATAACTTAACATAACTAGATAGTACAGAGTCGAATTACAGCGGATATGTGCGAATTAGAGGCTGAATCGTGCGAAAATGAGCATAATTCGTTCATTACGAGCAAAATTGTTCATTGTGGTGTCGAATTATGCTCAGTTACGATAACTTAACATAACTAGATAGTACAGAGTCGAATTGCAGCGGATATGTGCGAATTAGAGGCCGAATCGTGCGAAAATGAGCATAATTCGTGTAAAACGAGCAAAATTGTTCATTGTGGTGTCGAATTGTGCTCAGATAGGATAACTTAAAATAACTAGATAGTACAGAGTCGAAATACAGCGGATATGTGCGAATTAGGGGCTGAATTGTTCGAAAATGAACAAAATTCGCTCAAAACGAGCAAAATTCGTTCAAAACGAGCAAAATTGTTCATTGTGGTGTTGAATTGTGCTCAGTTACGATAACTTAACATGACTGGATAGTACAGAGTCGAATTACAGCGGATATGTGCGAATTAGAGGCTGAATCGTGCGAAAATGAGCATAATTCGTGCCAAACGAGCAAAATTGTTCATTGTGGTGTTGAATTGTGCTCAGATAGTATAACTTAACATAACTAGATAGTACAGAGTCGAATTACAGCGGATATGTGCGAATTAGAGGCTGAATCGTGCGAAAATGCGCATAATTCGTGCAAAACGAGCAAAATTGTTCATTGTGGTGTCGAATTGTGCTCAGATAGGATAACTTAACATAACTAGATAGTACAGAGTCGAAATACAGCGGATATGTGCGAATTAGAGGCTGAATCGTTCGAAAATGAGCAAAATTCGTTCAAAACGAGCAAAATTCGTGCAAAACGAGCAAAATTGTTCATTGTGGTGTCGAATTGTGCTCAGTTACGATAACTTAACATAACTAGATAGTACAGAGTCGAATTACAGCGGATATGTGCGAATTAGAGGCTGAATCGTGCGAAAATGAGCATAATTCGTTCATTACGAGCAAAATTGTTCATTGTGGTGTCGAATTATGCTCAGTTACGATAACTTAACATAACTTGATAGTACAGAGTCGAATTGCAGCGGATATGTGCGAATTAGAGGCCGAATCGTGCGAAAATGAGCATAATTCGTGTAAAACGAGCAAAATTGTTCATTGTGGTGTCGAATTGTGCTCAGATAGGATAACTTAAAATAACTAGATAGTACAGAGTCGAAATACAGCGGATATGTGCGAATTAGGGGCTGAATCGTTCGAAAATGAACAAAATTCGCTCAAAACGAGCAAAATTCGTGCAAAACGAGCAAAATTGTTCATTGTGGTGTTGAATTGTGCTCAGATAGGATAACTTAACATAACTAGATAGTACAGAGTCGAATTACAGCGGATATGTGCGACTTAGAGGCTGAATCGTGCGAAAATGAGCATAATTCGTTCATTACGAGCAAAATTGTTCATTGTGGTGTCGAATTGTGCTCAGTTACAATAACTTAACATAACTAGATAGTACAGAGTCGAATTACAGCGGATATGTGCGAATTAGAGTCTGAATCGTGCGAAAATGAGCATAATTCGTGCAAAACGAGCAAAATTGTTCATTGTGGTGTCGAATTGTGCTCAGATAGGATAACTTAACATAACTAGATAGAGCAGAGTCGAATTACAGCGGATATGTGCGAATTAGAGGCTGAATCGTGCGAAAATGAGCATAATTCGTGCAAAACGAGCAAAATTGTTCATTGTGGTGTCGAATTGTGCTCAGATAGGATAACTTAACATAACTAGATAGTACAGAGTCGAAATACAGCGGATATGTGCGAATTAGAGGCTGAATCGTTCGAAAATGAGCAAAATTCGTTCAAAACGAGCAAAATTCGTGCAAAACGAGCAAAATTGTTCATTGTGGTGACGAATTGTGCTCAGTTACGATAACTTAACATAACTAGATAGTACAGAGTCGAATTACAGCGGATATGTGCGAATTAGAGGCTGAATCGTGCGAAAATGAGCATAATTCGTTCATTACGAGAAAAATTGTTCATTGTGGTGTCGAATTGTGCTCAGTTACGATAACTTAACATAACTAGATAGTACAGAGTCGAATTGCAGCGGATATGTGCGAATTAGAGGCCGAATCGTGCGAAAATGAGCATAATTCGTGTAAAACGAGCAAAATTGTTCATTGTGGTGTCGAATTGTGCTCAGATAGGATAACTTAAAATAACTAGATAGTACAGAGTCGAATTGCAGCGGATATGTGCGAATTAGAGGCTGAATCGTTCGAAAATGAGCAAAATTCGTTCAAAACGAGCAAAATTCGTGCAAAACGAGCAAAATTGTTCATTGTCGTGTTGAATTGTGCTCAGATAGGATAACTTAACATAACTAGATAGTACAGAGTCGAATTACAGCGGATATGTGCGAATTAGAGGCTGAATCGTGCGAAAATGAGCATAATTCATTCATTACGAGCAAAATTGTTCATTGTGGTGTCGAATTGTGCTCAGTTACGATAACTTAACATGACTAGATAGTACAGAGTCGAATTACAGCGGATATGTGCGAATTAGAGGCTGAATCGTTCGAAAATGAGCAAAATTCGTTCAAAACGAGCAAAATTCGTGCAAAACGAGCAAAATTGTTCATTGTGGTGTTGAATTGTGCTCAGTTACGATAACTTAACATGACTAGATAGTACAGAGTCAAATTACAACGGATATGTGCGAATTAGAGGCTGAATCGTGCGAAAATGAGCATAATTCGTTCAAAACGAGCAAAATTGTTCATTGTGGTGTTGAATTGTGCTCAGTTACGATAACTTAACATGACTAGATAGTACAGAGTCGAATTACAGCGGATATGTGCGAATTAGAGGCTGAATCGTTCGAAAATGAGGAAAATTCGTTCAAACCGAGCAAAATTCGTGCAAAACGTGCAAAATTGTTCATTCTGGTGTCGAATTGTGCTCAGATAGGATAACTTAACATAACTAGATAGTACAGAGTCGAAATACAGCGGATATGTGCGAATTAGAGGCTGAATCGTTCGAAAATGAGCAAAATTCGTTCAAAACGAGCAAAATTCGTGCAAAACGAGCAAAATTGTTCATTGTGGTGTTGAATTGTGCTCAGTTACGATAACCTAACATGACTAGATAGTACAGAGTCAAATTACAACGGATATGTGCGAATTAGAGGCTGAATCGTGCGAAAATGAGCATAATTCGTTCAAAACGAGCAAAATTGTTCATTGTGGTGTTGAATTGTGCTCAGTTACGATAACTTAACATGACTAGATAGTACAGAGTCGAATTACAGCGGATATGTGCGAATTAGAGGCTGAATCGTGCGAAAATGAGCAAAATTCGTTCAAAACGAGCAAAATTCGTGCAAAACGAGCAAAATTGCTCATTGTGGTGTTGAATTGTGCTCAGATAGGATAACTTAACATAACTAGATAGTGCAGAGTCGAATTACAGCGGATATGTGCGAATTAGAGGCTGAATCGTGCGAAAATGAGCATAATTCGTTCATTACGAGCAAAATTGTTCATTGTGGTGTTGAATTGTGCTCAGTTACGATAACTTAACATAACTAGATAGTACAGAGTCGAATTATAGCGGATATGTGCGAATTACAGGCTGAATCGTGCGAAAATGATCATAATTCGTGCAAAACGAGCAAAATTGTTCATTGTGGTGTCGAATTGTGCTCAGTTACGATAACTTAACATAACTAGATAGTACAGAGTTGAATTACAGCGGATATGTGCGAATTAGAGGCCGAATCGTGCGAAAATGAGCATAATTCGTGTAAAACGAGCAAAATTGTTCATTGTGGTGTCGAATTGTGCTCAGATAGGATAACTTAAAATAACTAGATAGTACAGAGTCGAAATACAGCGGATATGTGCGAATTAGAGGCTGAATCGTTCGAAAATGAGCAAAATTCGTTCAAAACGAGCAAAATTCGTGCAAAACGAGCAAAATTGTTCATTGTGGTGTTGAATTGTGCTCAGTTACGATAACTTAACATGACTAGATAGTACAGAGTCAAATTACAACGGATATGTGCGAATTAGAGGCTGAATCGTGCGAAAATGAGCATAATTCGTTCAAAACGAGCAAAATTGTTCATTGTGGTGTTGAATTGTGCTCAGTTACGATAACTTAACATGACTAGATAGTACAGAATCGAATTACAGCGGATATGTGCGAATTAGAGGCTGAATCGTTCGAAAATGAGCAAAATTCGTTCAAAACGAGCAAAATTCGTGCAAAACGTGCAAAATTGTTCATTCTGGTGTCGAATTGTGCTCATATAGGATAACATAACATAACTAGATAGAACAGAGTCGAATTACAGCGGATATGTGCGAATTAGAGGCTGAATCGTGCGAAAATGAGCATAATTCGTTCATTACGAGCAAAATTGTTCATTGTGGTGTCGAATTGTGCTCAGATACAATAACTTAACATAACTAGATAGTACAGAGTCGAATTACAGCGGATATGTGCGAATTAGAGTCTGAATCGTGCGAAAATGAGCATAATTCGTGCAAAACGAGCAAAATTGTTCATTGTGGTGTCGAATTGTGCTCAGATAGGATAACTTAACATAACTAGATAGTACAGAGTCGAAATACAGCGGATATGTGCGAATTAGAGGCTGAATCGTTCGAAAATGAGCAAAATTCGTTCAAAACGAGCAAAATTCGTGCAAAACGAGCAAAATTGTTCATTGTGGTGTTGAATTGTGCTCAGTTACGATAACCTAACATAACTAGATAGTACAGAGTCGAAATACAGCGGATATGTGCGAATTAGAGGCTGAATCGTTCGAAAATGAGCATAATTCGTTCAAAACGAGCAAAATTGTTCATTGTGGTGTTGAATTGTGCTCAGATAGGATAACTTAACATAACTAGATAGTACAGAGTCGAATTACAGCGGATATGTGCGAATTAGAGGCTGAATCGTTCGAAAATGAGCAAAATTCGTTCAAAACGAGCAAAATTGGTGCAAAACGAGCAAAATTGTTCATTGTCGTGTTGAATTGTGCTCAGATAGGATAACTTAACATAACTAGATAGTACAGAGTCGAATTACAGCGGATATGTGCGAATTAGAGGCTGAATCGTGCGAAAATGAGCATAATTCGCTCATTACGAGCAAAATTGTTCATTGTGGTGTCGAATTGTGCTCAGTTACGATAACTTAACATGACTAGATAGTACAGAGTCGAATTACAGCGGATATGTGCGAACTAGAGGCTGAATCTTGCGAAAATGAGCATAATTCGTGCAAAACGAGCAAAATTGTTCATTGTGGTGTCGAATTGTGCTCATATAGGATAACTTAACATAACTAGATAGTACAGAGTCGAATTACAGCGGATATGTGCGAATTAGAGTCTGAATCGTGCGAAAATGAGCATAATTCGTGCAAAACGAGCAAAATTGTTCATTGTGGTGTCGAATTGTGCTCAGTTACGATAACTTAACATAACTAGATAGTACAGAGTCGAATTACAGCGGATATGTGCGAATTAGAGGCTGAATCGTGCGAAAATGAGCAAAATTCGTTCAAAACGAGCAAAATTCGTGCAAAACGAGCAAAATTGTTCATTGTGGTGTTGAATTGTGCTCAGATAGGATAACTTAACATAACTAGATAGTACAGAGTCGAATTACAGCGGATATGTGCGAATTAGAGGCTGAATCGTGCGAAAATGAGCATAATTCGTTCATTACGAGCAAAATTGTTCATTGTGCTGTCGAATTGTGCTCAGTTACGATAACTTAACATAACTAGATAGTACAGAGTCGAATTATAGCGGATATGTGCGAATTACAGGCTGAATCGTGCGAAAATGAGCATAATTCGTGCAAAACGAGCAAAATTGTTCATTGTGGTGTCGAATTGTGCTCAGATAGGATAACTTAACATAACTAGATAGTACAGAGTCGAATTA
Source organism: Megachile rotundata (assembly GCF_050947335.1). Lineage (NCBI taxonomy): Eukaryota > Metazoa > Arthropoda > Insecta > Hymenoptera > Megachilidae > Megachile > Megachile rotundata. Next base: position 224,673 of record NW_027473518.1, on the reverse strand, counting down.
CAGCGGATATGTGCGAATTAGAGGCTGAATCGTGCGAAAATGAGCAAAATTCGTTCAAAACGAGCGAAATTCGTGCAAAACGAGCAAAATTGTTCATTGTGGTGTTGAATTGTGCTCAGATAGGATAACTTAACATAACTAGATAGTACAGAGTCGAATTACAGCGGATATGTGCGAATTAGAGGCTGAATCGTGCGAAAATGAGCATAATTCGTTCATTACGAGCAAAATTGTTCATTGTGGTGTCGAATTGTGCTCAGTTACGATAACTTAACATGACTGGATAGTACAGAGTTGAATTACAGCGGATATGTGCGAATTAGAGGCTGAATCGTGCGAAAATGAGCATAATTCGTTCAAAACGAGCAAAATTGTTCATTGTGGTGTCGAATTGTGCTCAGATAGGATAACTTAACATAACTAGATAGTACAGAGTCGAATTACAGCGGATATGTGCGAATTAGAGGCTGAATCATGCGAAAATGAGCATAATTCGTTCATTACGAGCAAAATTGTTCATTGTGGTGTCGAATTGTGCTCAGTTACGATAACTTAACATAACTAGATAGTACAGAGTTGAATTACAGCGGATATGTGCGAATTAGAGGCCGAATCGTGCGAAAATGAGCATAATTCGTGTAAAACGAGCAAAATTGTTCATTGTGGTGTCGAATTGTGCTCAGATAGGATAACTTAAAATAACTAGATAGTACAGAGTCGAAATACAGCGGATATGTGCGAATTAGAGGCTGAATCGTTCGAAAATGAGCAAAATTCGTTCAAAACGAGCAAAATTCGTGCAAAACGAGCAAAATTGTTCATTGTGGTGTTGAATTGTGCTCAGTTACGATAACTTAACATGACTAGATAGTACAGAGTCAAATTACAACGGATATGTGCGAATTAGAGGCTGAATCGTGCGAAAATGAGCATAATTCGTTCAAAACGAGCAAAATTGTTCATTGTGGTGTTGAATTGTGCTCAGTTACGATAACTTAACATGACTAGATAGTACAGAATCGAATTACAGCGGATATGTGCGAATTAGAGGCTGAATCGTTCGAAAATGAGCAAAATTCGTTCAAAACGAGCAAAATTCGTGCAAAACGTGCAAAATTGTTCATTCTGGTGTCGAATTGTGCTCATATAGGATAACATAACATAACTAGATAGAACAGAGTCGAATTACAGCGGATATGTGCGAATTAGAGGCTGAATCGTGCGAAAATGAGCATAATTCGTTCATTACGAGCAAAATTGTTCATTGTGGTGTCGAATTGTGCTCAGATACAATAACTTAACATAACTAGATAGTACAGAGTCGAATTACAGCGGATATGTGCGAATTAGAGTCTGAATCGTGCGAAAATGAGCATAATTCGTGCAAAACGAGCAAAATTGTTCATTGTGGTGTCGAATTGTGCTCAGATAGGATAACTTAACATAACTAGATAGTACAGAGTCGAAATACAGCGGATATGTGCGAATTAGAGGCTGAATCGTTCGAAAATGAGCAAAATTCGTTCAAAACGAGCAAAATTCGTGCAAAACGAGCAAAATTGTTCATTGTGGTGTTGAATTGTGCTCAGTTACGATAACCTAACATAACTAGATAGTACAGAGTCGAAATACAGCGGATATGTGCGAATTAGAGGCTGAATCGTTCGAAAATGAGCATAATTCGTTCAAAACGAGCAAAATTGTTCATTGTGGTGTTGAATTGTGCTCAGATAGGATAACTTAACATAACTAGATAGTACAGAGTCGAATTACAGCGGATATGTGCGAATTAGAGGCTGAATCGTTCGAAAATGAGCAAAATTCGTTCAAAACGAGCAAAATTGGTGCAAAACGAGCAAAATTGTTCATTGTCGTGTTGAATTGTGCTCAGATAGGATAACTTAACATAACTAGATAGTACAGAGTCGAATTACAGCGGATATGTGCGAATTAGAGGCTGAATCGTGCGAAAATGAGCATAATTCGCTCATTACGAGCAAAATTGTTCATTGTGGTGTCGAATTGTGCTCAGTTACGATAACTTAACATGACTAGATAGTACAGAGTCGAATTACAGCGGATATGTGCGAACTAGAGGCTGAATCTTGCGAAAATGAGCATAATTCGTGCAAAACGAGCAAAATTGTTCATTGTGGTGTCGAATTGTGCTCATATAGGATAACTTAACATAACTAGATAGTACAGAGTCGAATTACAGCGGATATGTGCGAATTAGAGTCTGAATCGTGCGAAAATGAGCATAATTCGTGCAAAACGAGCAAAATTGTTCATTGTGGTGTCGAATTGTGCTCAGTTACGATAACTTAACATAACTAGATAGTACAGAGTCGAATTACAGCGGATATGTGCGAATTAGAGGCTGAATCGTGCGAAAATGAGCAAAATTCGTTCAAAACGAGCAAAATTCGTGCAAAACGAGCAAAATTGTTCATTGTGGTGTTGAATTGTGCTCAGATAGGATAACTTAACATAACTAGATAGTACAGAGTCGAATTACAGCGGATATGTGCGAATTAGAGGCTGAATCGTGCGAAAATGAGCATAATTCGTTCATTACGAGCAAAATTGTTCATTGTGCTGTCGAATTGTGCTCAGTTACGATAACTTAACATAACTAGATAGTACAGAGTCGAATTATAGCGGATATGTGCGAATTACAGGCTGAATCGTGCGAAAATGAGCATAATTCGTGCAAAACGAGCAAAATTGTTCATTGTGGTGTCGAATTGTGCTCAGATAGGATAACTTAACATAACTAGATAGTACAGAGTCGAATTACAGCGGATATGTGCGAATTAGAGGCTGAATCGTGCGAAAATGAGCAAAATTCGTTCAAAACGAGCGAAATTCGTGCAAAACGAGCAAAATTGTTCATTGTGGTGTTGAATTGTGCTCAGATAGGATAACTTAACATAACTAGATAGTACAGAGTCGAATTACAGCGGATATGTGCGAATTAGAGGCTGAATCGTGCGAAAATGAGCATAATTCGTTCATTACGAGCAAAATTGTTCATTGTGGTGTCGAATTGTGCTCAGTTACGATAACTTAACATGACTGGATAGTACAGAGTTGAATTACAGCGGATATGTGCGAATTAGAGGCTGAATCGTGCGAAAATGAGCATAATTCGTTCAAACGAGCAAAATTGTTCATTGTGGTGTTGAATTGTGCTCAGTTACGATAACTTAACATGACTGGATAGTACAGAGTCGAATTACAGCGGATATGTGCGAATTAGAGGCTGAATCGTGCGAAAATGAGCATAATTCGTGCCAAACGAGCAAAATTGTTCATTGTGGTGTTGAATTGTGCTCAGATAGGATAACTTAACATAACTAGATAGTACAGAGTCGAATTACAGCGGATATGTGCGAATTAGAGGCTGAATCGTGCGAAAATGAGCATAATTCGTGCAAAACGAGCAAAATTGTTCATTGTGGTGTCGAATTGTGCTCAGATAGGATAACTTAACATAACTAGATAGATAGTCAGAGTCGAAATACAGCGGATATGTGCGAATTAGAGGCTGAATCGTTCGAAAATGAGCAAAATTCGTTCAAAACGAGCAAAATTCGTGCAAAACGAGCAAAATTGTTCATTGTGGTGTCGAATTGTGCTCAGTTACGATAAGTTAACATAACTAGATAGTACAGAGTCGAATTACAGCGGATATGTGCGAATTAGAGGCTGAATCGTGCGAAAACGAGCAAAATTCGTGCAAAACGAGCAAAATTGTCATTGTGGTGTTGATTGTGCTCAGATAGGATAAGCTAGAACTTAACTAGATAGTACAGAGTCGAATTACAGCGGATATGTGCGACTTAGAGGCTGAATCGTGCGAAAATGAGCATAATTCGTTCATTACGAGCAAAATTGTTCATTGTGGTGTCGAATTGTGCTCAGTTACCATAACTTAACATAACTAGATGGGACAGAGTCGAATCACAGCGGATATGTGCGAATTAGAGGCTGAATCGTGCGAGAATGAGCATAATTCGTTCAAAACGAGCAAAATTGTTCATTGTGGTGACGAATTGTGCTCAGTTACGATAACTTAACATAACTAGATAGTACAGAGTCGAATTACAGCGGATATGTGCGAATTAGAGGCTGAATCGTGCGAAAATGAGCATAATTCGTTCATTACGAGAAAAATTGTTCATTGTGGTGTCGAATTGTGCTCAGTTACGATAACTTAACATAACTAGATAGTACAGAGTCGAATTGCAGCGGATATGTGCGAATTAGAGGCCGAATCGTGCGAAAATGAGCATAATTCGTGTAAAACGAGCAAAATTGTTCATTGTGGTGTCGAATTGTGCTCAGATAGGATAACTTAAAATAACTAGATAGTACAGAGTCGAATTGCAGCGGATATGTGCGAATTAGAGGCTGAATCGTTCGAAAATGAGCATAATTCGTTCAAAACGAGCAAAATTCGTGCAAAACGAGCAAAATTGTTCATTGTCGTGTTGAATTGTGCTCAGATAGGATAACTTAACATAACTAGATAGTACAGTGTCGAATTACAGCGGATATGTGCGAATTAGAGGCTGAATCGTGCGAAAATGAGCATAATTCATTCATTACGAGCAAAATTGTTCATTGTGGTGTCGAATTGTGCTCAGTTACGATAACTTAACATGACTAGATAGTACAGAGTCGAATTACAGCGGATATGTGCGAATTAGAGGCTGAATCGTTCGAAAATGAGCAAAATTCGTTCAAAACGAGCAAAATTCGTGCAAAACGAGCAAAATTGTTCATTGTGGTGTCGAATTGTGCTCAGATAGGATAACTTAACATAACTAGATAGTACAGAGTCGAATTACAGCGGATATGTGCGAATTAGAGGCTGAATCATGCGAAAATGAGCATAATTCGTTCATTACGAGCAAAATTGTTCATTGTGGTGTCGAATTGTGCTCAGTTACGATAACTTAACATGACTGGATAGTACAGAGTTGAATTACAGCGGATATGTGCGAATTAGAGGCTGAATCGTGCGAAAATGAGCATAATTCGTTCAAAACGAGCAAAATTGTTCATTGTGGTGTTGAATTGTGCTCAGTTACGATAACTTAACATGACTGGATAGTACAGAGTCGAATTACAGCGGATATGTGCGAATTAGAGGCTGAATCGTGCGAAAATGAGCATAATTCGTGCCAAACGAGCAAAATTGTTCATTGTGGTGTTGAATTGTGCTCAGATAGGATAACTTAACATAACTAGATAGTACAGAGTCGAATTACAGCGGATATGTGCGAATTAGAGGCTGAATCGTGGGAAAATGAGCATAATTCGTGCAAAACGAGCAAAATTGTTCATTGTGGTGTCGAATTGTGCTCAGATAGGATAACTTAACATAACTAGATAGTACAGAGTCGAAATACAGCGGATATGTGCGAATTAGAGGCTGAATCGTTCGAAAATGAGCAAAATTCGTTCAAAACGAGCAAAATTCGTGCAAAACGAGCAAAATTGTTCATTGTGGTGTCGAATTGTGCTCAGTTACGATAACTTAACATAACTAGATAGTACAGAGTCGAATTACAGCGGATATGTGCGAATTAGAGGCTGAATCGTGCGAAAATGAGCATAATTCGTTCATTACGAGCAAAATTGTTCATTGTGGTGTCGAATTGTGCTCAGTTACGATAACTTAACATGACTAGATAGTACAGAGTCGAATTACAGCGGATATGTGCGAACTAGAGGCTGAATCTTGCGAAAATGAGCATAATTCGTGCAAAACGAGCAAAATTGTTCATTCTGGTGTCGAATTGTGCTCAGATAGGATAACTTAACATAACTAGATAGTACAGAGTCGAATTACAGCGGATATGTGCGAATTAGAGGCTGAATCGTGCGAAAATGAGCATAATTCGTTCAAAACGAGCAAAATTGTTCATTGTGGTGTCGAATTGTGCTCAGTTACGATAACTTAACATAACTAGATAGTACAGAGTCGAATTACAGCGGATATGTGCGAATTAGAGGCTGAATCATGCGAAAATGAGCATAATTCGTTCATTACGAGCAAAATTGTTCATTGTGGTGTCGAATTGTGCTCAGATAGGATAACTTAACATAACTAGATAGTACAGAGTCGAATTACAGCGGATATGTGCGAATTAGAGGCTGAATCATGCGAAAATGAGCATAATTCGTTCATTACGAGCAAAATTGTTCATTGTGGTGTCGAATTGTGCTCAGTTACGATAACTTAACATGACTGGATAGTACAGAGTTGAATTACAGCGGATATGTGCGAATTAGAGGCTGAATCGTGCGAAAATGAGCATAATTCGTTCAAAACGAGCAAAATTGTTCATTGTGGTGTTGAATTGTGCTCAGTTACGATAACTTAACATGACTGGATAGTACAGAGTCGAATTACAGCGGATATGTGCGAATTAGAGGCTGAATCGTGCGAAAATGAGCATAATTCGTGCCAAACGAGCAAAATTGTTCATTGTGGTGTTGAATTGTGCTCAGATAGGATAACTTAACATAACTAGATAGTACAGAGTCGAATTACAGCGGATATGTGCGAATTAGAGGCTGAATCGTGGGAAAATGAGCATAATTCGTGCAAAACGAGCAAAATTGTTCATTGTGGTGTCGAATTGTGCTCAGATAGGATAACTTAACATAACTAGATAGTACAGAGTCGAAATACAGCGGATATGTGCGAATTAGAGGCTGAATCGTTCGAAAATGAGCAAAATTCGTTCAAAACGAGCAAAATTCGTGCAAAACGAGCAAAATTGTTCATTGTGGTGTCAAATTGTGCTCAGTTACGATAACTTAACATAACTAGATAGTACAGAGTCGAATTACAGCGGATATGTGCGAATTAGAGGCTGAATCGTGCGAAAATGAGCATAATTCGTTCATTACGAGCAAAATTGTTCATTGTGGTGTCGAATTGTGCTCAGTTACGATAACTTAACATGACTAGATAGTACAGAGTCGAATTACAGCGGATATGTGCGAACTAGAGGCTGAATCTTGCGAAAATGAGCATAATTCGTGCAAAACGAGCAAAATTGTTCATTCTGGTGTCGAATTGTGCTCAGATAGGATAACTTAACATAACTAGATAGTACAGAGTCGAATTACAGCGGATATGTGCGAATTAGAGGCTGAATCGTGCGAAAATGAGCATAATTCGTTCATTACGAGCAAAATTGTTCATTGTGGTGTCGAATTATGCTCAGTTACGATAACTTAACATAACTAGATAGTACAGAGTCGAATTGCAGCGGATATGTGCGAATTAGAGGCCGAATCGTGCGAAAATGAGCATAATTCGTGTAAAACGAGCAAAATTGTTCATTGTGGTGTCGAATTGTGCTCAGATAGGATAACTTAAAATAACTAGATAGTACAGAGTCGAAATACAGCGGATATGTGCGAATTAGGGGCTGAATCGTTCGAAAATGAACAAAATTCGCTCAAAACGAGCAAAATTCGTTCAAAACGAGCAAAATTGTTCATTGTGGTGTTGAATTGTGCTCAGTTACGATAACTTAACATGACTGGATAGTACAGAGTCGAATTACAGCGGATATGTGCGAATTAGAGGCTGAATCGTGCGAAAATGAGCATAATTCGTGCCAAACGAGCAAAATTGTTCATTGTGGTGTTGAATTGTGCTCAGATAGGATAACTTAACATAACTAGATAGTACAGAGTCGAATTACAGCGGATATGTGCGAATTAGAGGCTGAATCGTGCGAAAATGCGCATAATTCGTGCAAAACGAGCAAATTGTTCATTGTGGTGTCGAATTGTGCTCAGATAGGATAACTTAACATAACTAGATAGTACAGAGTCGAAATACAGCGGATATGTGCGAATTAGAGGCTGAATCGTTCGAAAATGAGCAAAATTCGTTCAAAACGAGCAAATTCGTGCAAAACGAGCAAATTGTTCATTGTGGTGTCGAATTGTGCTCAGTTACGATAACTTAACATAACTAGATAGTACAGAGTCGAATTACAGCGGATATGTGCGAATTAGAGGCTGATCGTGCGAAAATGAGCATAATTCGTTCATTACGAGCAAAATTGTTCATTGTGGTGTCGAATTATGCTCAGTTACGATAACTTAACATAACTTGATAGTACAGAGTCGAATTGCAGCGGATATGTGCGAATTAGAGGCCGAATCGTGCGAAAATGAGCATAATTCGTGTAAAACGAGCAAAATTGTTCATTGTGGTGTCGAATTGTGCTCAGATAGGATAACTTAAAATAACTAGATAGTACAGAGTCGAAATACAGCGGATATGTGCGAATTAGGGGCTGAATCGTTCGAAATGACAAAATTCGCTCAAAACGAGCAAAATTCGTGCAAAACGAGCAAAATTGTTCATTGTGGTGTTGAATTGTGCTCAGATAGGATAACTTAACATAACTAGATAGTACAGAGTCGAATTACAGCGGATATGTGCGACTTAGAGGCTGAATCGTGCGAAAATGAGCATAATTCGTTCATTACGAGCAAAATTGTTCATTGTGGTGTCGAATTGTGCTCAGTTACAATAACTTAACATAACTAGATAGTACAGAGTCGAATTACAGCGGATATGTGCGAATTAGAGTCTGAATCGTGCGAAAATGAGCATAATTCGTGCAAAACGAGCAAAATTGTTCATTGTGGTGTCGAATTGTGCTCAGATAGGATAACTTAACATAACTAGATAGAGCAGAGTCGAATTACAGCGGATATGTGCGAATTAGAGGCTGAATCGTGCGAAAATGAGCATAATTCGTGCAAAACGAGCAAAATTGTTCATTGTGGTGACGAATTGTGCTCAGTTACGATAACTTAACATAACTAGATAGTACAGAGTCGAATTACAGCGGATATGTGCGAATTAGAGGCTGAATCGTGCGAAAATGAGCATAATTCGTTCATTACGAGAAAAATTGTTCATTGTGGTGTCGAATTGTGCTCAGTTACGATAACTTAACATAACTAGATAGTACAGAGTCGAATTGCAGCGGATATGTGCGAATTAGAGGCCGAATCGTGCGAAAATGAGCATAATTCGTGTAAAACGAGCAAAATTGTTCATTGTGGTGTCGAATTGTGCTCAGATAGGATAACTTAAAATAACTAGATAGTACAGAGTCGAATTGAATTGCAGCGGATATGTGCGAATTAGAGGCTGAATCGTTCGAAAATGAGCAAAATTCGTTCAAAACGAGCAAAATTCGTGCAAAACGAGCAAAATTGTTCATTGTCGTGTTGAATTGTGCTCAGATAGGATAACTTAACATAACTAGATAGTACAGAGTCGAATTACAGCGGATATGTGCGAATTAGAGGCTGAATCGTGCGAAAATGAGCATAATTCATTCATTACGAGCAAAATTGTTCATTGTGGTGTCGAATTGTGCTCAGTTACGATAACTTAACATGACTAGATAGTACAGAGTCGAATTACAGCGGATATGTGCGAATTAGAGGCGTGAATCGTTCGAAAATGAGCAAAATTCGTTCAAAACGAGCAAAATTCGTGCAAAACGAGCAAAATTGTTCATTGTGGTGTTGAATTGTGCTCAGTTACGATAACTTAACATGACTAGATAGTACAGAGTCAAATTACAACGGATATGTGCGAATTAGAGGCTGAATCGTGCGAAAATGAGCATAATTCGTTCAAAACGAGCAAAATTGTTCATTGTGGTGTTGAATTGTGCTCAGTTACGATAACTTAACATGACTAGATAGTACAGAGTCGAATTACAGCGGATATGTGCGAATTAGAGGCTGAATCGTTCGAAAATGAGGAAAATTCGTTCAAACCGAGACAAATTCGTGCAAAACGTGCAAAATTGTTCATTCTGTGTCGAATTGTGCTCAGATAGGATAACTTAACATAACTAGATAGTACAGAGTCGAAATACAGCGGATATGTGCGAATTAGAGGCTGAATCGTTCGAAAATGAGCAAAATTCGTTCAAAACGAGCAAAATTCGTGCAAAACGAGCAAAATTGTTCATTGTGGTGTTGAATTGTGCTCAGTTACGATAACCTAACATGACTAGATAGTACAGAGTCAAATTACAACGGATATGTGCGAATTAGAGGCTGAATCGTGCGAAAATGAGCATAATTCGTTCAAAACGAGCAAAATTGTTCATTGTGGTGTTGAATTGTGCTCAGTTACGATAACTTAACATGACTAGATAGTACAGAGTCGAATTACAGCGGATATGTGCGAATTAGAGGCTGAATCGTGCGAAAATGAGCAAAATTCGTTCAAACGAGCAAAATTCGTGCAAAACGAGCAAAATTGCTCATTGTGGTGTTGAATTGTGCTCAGATAGGATAACTTAACATAACTAGATAGTGCAGAGTCGAATTACAGCGGATATGTGCGAATTAGAGGCTGAATCGTGCGAAAATGAGCATAATTCGTTCATTACGAGCAAAATTGTTCATTGTGGTTTGAATTGTGCTCAGTTACGATAACTTAACATAACTAGATAGTACAGAGTCGAATTATAGCGGATATGTGCGAATTACAGGCTGAATCGTGCGAAAATGATCATAATTCGTGCAAAACGAGCAAAATTGTTCATTGTGGTGTCGAATTGTGCTCAGATAGGATAACTTAACATAACTAGATAGTACAGAGTCGAATTACAGCGGATATGTGCGAATTAGAGGCTGAATCATGCGAAAATGAGCATAATTCGTTCATTACGAGCAAAATTGTTCATTGTGGTGTCGAATTGTGCTCAGTTACGATAACTTAACATGACTGGATAGTACAGAGTTGAATTACAGCGGATATGTGCGAATTAGAGGCCGAATCGTGCGAAAATGAGCATAATTCGTGTAAACGAGCAAAATTGTTCATTGTGGTGTCGAATTGTGCTCAGATAGGATAACTTAAAATAACTAGATAGTACAGAGTCGAAATACAGCGGATATGTGCGAATTAGAGGCTGAATCGTTCGAAAATGAGCAAAATTCGTTCAAAACGAGCAAAATTCGTGCAAAACGAGCAAAATTGTTCATTGTGGTGTTGAATTGTGCTCAGTTACGATAACTTAACATGACTAGATAGTACAGAGTCAAATTACAACGGATATGTGCGAATTAGAGGCTGAATCGTGCGAAAATGAGCATAATTCGTTCAAAACGAGCAAAATTGTTCATTGTGGTGTTGAATTGTGCTCAGTTACGATAACTTAACATGACTAGATAGTACAGAATCGAATTACAGGCGATATGTGCGAATTAGAGGCTGAATCGTTCGAAAATGAGCAAAATTCGTTCAAAACGAGCAAAATTCGTGCAAAACGTGCAAAATTGTTCATCTGGTGTCGAATTGTGCTCATATAGGATAACATAACATAACTAGATAGAACAGAGTCGAATTACAGCGGATATGTGCGAATTAGAGGCTGAATCGTGCGAAAATGAGCATAATTCGTTCATTACGAGCAAAATTGTTCATTGTGGTGTCGAATTGTGCTCAGATACAATAACTTAACATAACTAGATAGTACAGAGTCGAATTACAGCGGATATGTGCGAATTAGAGTCTGAATCGTGCGAAAATGAGCATAATTCGTGCAAAACGAGCAAAATTGTTCATTGTGGTGTCGAATTGTGCTCAGATAGGATAACTTAACATAACTAGATAGTACAGAGTCGAAATACAGCGGAATATGTGCGAATTAGAGGCTGAATCGTTCGAAAATGAGCAAAATTCGTTCAAAACGAGCAAAATTCGTGCAAAACGAGCAAAATTGTTCATTGTGGTGTTGAATTGTGCTCAGTTACGATAACCTAACATAACTAGATAGTACAGAGTCGAAATACAGCGGATATGTGCGAATTAGAGGCTGAATCGTTCGAAATGAGCAAAATTCGTTCAAAACGAGCAAAATTGGTGCAAAACGAGCAAAATTGTTCATTGTCGTGTTGAATTGTGCTCAGATAGGATAACTTAACATAACTAGATAGTACAGAGTCGAATTACAGCGGATATGTGCGAATTAGAGGCTGAATCGTGCGAAAATGAGCATAATTCGCTCATTACGAGCAAAATTGTTCATTGTGGTGTCGAATTGTGCTCAGTTACGATAACTTAACATGACTAGATAGTACAGAGTCGAATTACAGCGGATATGTGCGAACTAGAGGCTGAATCTTGCGAAAATGAGCATAATTCGTGCAAAACGAGCAAAATTGTTCATTGTGGTGTCGAATTGTGCTCATATAGGATAACTTAACATAACTAGATAGTACAGAGTCGAATTACAGCGGATATGTGCGAATTAGAGTCTGAATCGTGCGAAAATGAGCATAATTCGTGCAAAACGAGCAAAATTGTTCATTGTGGTGTCGAATTGTGCTCAGTTACGATAACTTAACATAACTAGATAGTACAGAGTCGAATTACAGCGGATATGTGCGAATTAGAGGCTGAATCGTGCGAAAATGAGCAAAATTCGTTCAAAACGAGCAAAATTCGTGCAAAACGAGCAAAATTGTTCATTGTGGTGTTGAATTGTGCTCAGATAGGATAACTTAACATAACTAGATAGTACAGAGTCGAATTACAGCGGATATGTGCGAATTAGAGGCTGAATCGTGCGAAAATGAGCATAATTCGTTCATTACGAGCAAAATTGTTCATTGTGCTGTCGAATTGTGCTCAGTTACGATAACTTAACATAACTAGATAGTACAGAGTCGAATTATAGCGGATATGTGCGAATTACAGGCTGAATCGTGCGAAAATGAGCATAATTCGTGCAAAACGAGCAAAATTGTTCATTGTGGTGTCGAATTGTGCTCAGATAGGATAACTTAACATAACTAGATAGTACAGAGTCGAATTACAGCGGATATGTGCGAATTAGAGGCTGAATCGTGCGAAAATGAGCAAAATTCGTTCAAAACGAGCGAAATTCGTGCAAAACGAGCAAAATTGTTCATTGTGGTGTTGAATTGTGCTCAGATAGGATAACTTAACATAACTAGATAGTACAGAGTCGAATTACAGCGGATATGTGCGAATTAGAGGCTGAATCGTGCGAAAATGAGCATAATTCGTTCATTACGAGCAAAATTGTTCATTGTGGTGTCGAATTGTGCTCAGTTACGATAACTTAACATGACTGGATAGTACAGAGTTGAATTACAGCGGATATGTGCGAATTAGAGGCTGAATCGTGCGAAAATGAGCATAATTCGTTCAAAACGAGCAAAATTGTTCATTGTGGTGTTGAATTGTGCTCAGTTACGATAACTTAACATAACTGGATAGTACAGAGTCGAATTACAGCGGATATGTGCGAATTAGAGGCTGAATCGTGCGAAAATGAGCATAATTCGTGCCAAACGAGCAAAATTGTTCATTGTGGTGTTGAATTGTGCTCAGATAGGATAACTTAACATAACTAGATAGTACAGAGTCGAATTACAGCGGATATGTGCGAATTAGAGGCTGAATCGTGCGAAAATGAGCATAATTCGTGCAAAACGAGCAAAATTGTTCATTGTGGTGTCGAATTGTGCTAGGATAGGATAACTTAACATAACTAGATAGTACAGAGTCGAAATACAGCGGATATGTGCGAATTAGAGGCTGAATCGTTCGAAAATGAGCAAAATTCGTTCAAAACGAGCAAAATTCGTGCAAAACGAGCAAAATTGTTCATTGTGGTGTCGAATTGTGCTCAGTCACGATAAGTTAACATAACTAGATAGTACAGAGTCGAATTACAGCGGATATGTGCGAATTAGAGGCTGAATCGTGCGAAAACGAGCAAAATTCGTGCAAAACGAGCAAAATTGTTCATTGTGGTGTTGAATTGTGCTCAGATAGGATAACTTAACATAACTAGATAGTACAGAGTCCAATTACAGCGGATATGTGCGACTTAGAGGCTGAATCGTGCGAAAATGAGCATAATTCGTTCATTACGAGCAAAATTGTTCATTGTGGTGTCGAATTGTGCTCAGTTACGATAACTTAACATGACTAGATAGTACAGAGTCGAATTACAGCGGATATGTGCGAACTAGAGGCTGAATCTTGCGAAAATGAGCATAATTCGTGCAAAACGAGCAAAATTGTTCATTCTGGTGTCGAATTGTGCTCATATAGGATAACTTAACATAACTAGATAGTACAGAGTCGAATTACAGCGGATATGTGCGAATTAGAGGCTGAATCGTGCGAAAATGAGCATAATTCGTTCAAAACGAGCAAAATTGTTCATTGTGGTGTCGAATTGTGCTCAGTTACGATAACTTAACATAACTAGATAGTACAGAGTCGAATTGCAGCGGATATGTGCGAATTAGAGGCCGAATCGTGCGAAAATGAGCATAATTCGTGTAAAACGAGCAAAATTGTTCATTGTGGTGTCGAATTGTGCTCAGATAGGATAACTTAAAATAACTAGATAGTACAGAGTCGAAATACAGCGGATATGTGCGAATTAGGGGCTGAATCGTTCGAAAATGAGCAAAATTCGCTCAAAACGAGCAAAATTCGTGCAAAACGAGCAAAATTGTTCATTGTGGTGTTGAATTGTGCTCAGATAGGATAACTTAACATAACTAGATAGTACAGAGTCGAATTACAGCGGATATGTGCGAATTAGAGGCTGAATCGTGCGAAAATGAGCATAATTCGTGCAAAACGAGCAAAATTGTTCATTGTGGTGTCGAATTGTGCTCAGTTACAATAACTTAACATAACTAGATAGTACAGAGTCGAATTGCAGCGGATATGTGCGAATTAGAGTCTGAATCGTGCGAAAATGAGCATAATTCGTGCAAAACGAGCAAAATTGTTCATTGTGGTGTCGAATTGTGCTCAGATAGGATAACTTAAAATAACTAGATAGTACAGAGTCGAATTACAGCGGATATGTGCGACTTAGAGGCTGAATCGTGCGAAAATGAGCATAATTCGTTCATTACGAGCAAAATTGTTCATTGTGGTGTCGAATTGTGCTCAGTTACAATAACTTAACATAACTAGATAGTACAGAGTCGAATTACAGCGGATATGTGCGAATTAGAGTCTGAATCGTGCGAAAATGAGCATAATTCGTGCAAAACGAGCAAAATTGTTCATTGTGGTGTCGAATTGTGCTCAGATAGGATAACTTAACATAACTAGATAGAGCAGAGTCGAATTACAGCGGATATGTGCGAATTAGAGGCTGAATCGTGCGAAAATGAGCATAATTCGTGCAAAACGAGCAAAATTGTTCATTGTGGTGTCGAATTGTGCTCAGATAGGATAACTTAACATAACTAGATAGTACAGAGTCGAAATACAGCGGATATGTGCGAATTAGAGGCTGAATCGTTCGAAAATGAGCAAAATTCGTTCAAAACGAGCAAAATTCGTGCAAAACGTGCAAAATTGTTCATTGTGGTGACGAATTGTGCTCAGTTACGATGACTTAACATAACTAGATAGTACAGAGTCGAATTACAGCGGATATGTGCGAATTAGAGGCTGAATCGTGCGAAAATGAGCATAATTCGTTCATTACGAGAAAAATTGTTCATTGTGGTGTCGAATTGTGCTCAGTTACGATAACTTAACATAACTAGATAGTACAGAGTCGAATTGCAGCGGATATGTGCGAATTAGAGGCCGAATCGTGCGAAAATGAGCATAATTCGTGTAAAACGAGCAAAATTGTTCATTGTGGTGTCGAATTGTGCTCAGATAGGATAACTTAAAATAACTAGATAGTACAGAGTCGAATTGCAGCGGATATGTGCGAATTAGAGGCTGAATCGTTCGAAAATGAGCAAAATTCGTTCAAAACGAGCAAAATTCGTGCAAAACGAGCAAAATTGTTCATTGTCGTGTTGAATTGTGCTCAGATAGGATAACTTAACATAACTAGATAGTACAGTGTCGAATTACAGCGGATATGTGCGAATTAGAGGCTGAATCGTGCGAAAATGAGCATAATTCATTCATTACGAGCAAAATTGTTCATTGTGGTGTCGAATTGTGCTCAGTTACGATAACTTAACATGACTAGATAGTACAGAGTCGAATTACAGCGGATATGTGCGAATTAGAGGCTGAATCGTTCGAAAATGAGCAAAATTCGTTCAAAACGAGCAAAATTCGTGCAAAACGAGCAAAATTGTTCATTGTGGTGTCGAATTGTGCTCAGATAGGATAACTTAACATAACTAGATAGTACAGAGTCGAATTACAGCGGATATGTGCGAATTAGAGGCTGAATCATGCGAAAATGAGCATAATTCGTTCATTACGAGCAAAATTGTTCATTGTGGTGTCGAATTGTGCTCAGTTACGATAACTTAACATGACTGGATAGTACAGAGTTGAATTACAGCGGATATGTGCGAATTAGAGGCTGAATCGTGCGAAAATGAGCATAATTCGTTCAAAACGAGCAAAATTGTTCATTGTGGTGTTGAATTGTGCTCAGTTACGATAACTTAACATGACTGGATAGTACAGAGTCGAATTACAGCGGATATGTGCGAATTAGAGGCTGAATCGTGCGAAAATGAGCATAATTCGTGCCAAACGAGCAAAATTGTTCATTGTGGTGTTGAATTGTGCTCAGATAGGATAACTTAACATAACTAGATAGTACAGAGTCGAATTACAGCGGATATGTGCGAATTAGAGGCTGAATCGTGGGAAAATGAGCATAATTCGTGCAAAACGAGCAAAATTGTTCATTGTGGTGTCGAATTGTGCTCAGATAGGATAACTTAACATAACTAGATAGTACAGAGTCGAAATACAGCGGATATGTGCGAATTAGAGGCTGAATCGTTCGAAAATGAGCAAAATTCGTTCAAAACGAGCAAAATTCGTGCAAAACGAGCAAAATTGTTCATTGTGGTGTCAAATTGTGCTCAGTTACGATAACTTAACATAACTAGATAGTACAGAGTCGAATTACAGCGGATATGTGCGAATTAGAGGCTGAATCGTGCGAAAATGAGCATAATTCGTTCATTACGAGCAAAATTGTTCATTGTGGTGTCGAATTGTGCTCAGTTACGATAACTTAACATGACTAGATAGTACAGAGTCGAATTACAGCGGATATGTGCGAACTAGAGGCTGAATCTTGCGAAAATGAGCATAATTCGTGCAAAACGAGCAAAATTGTTCATTCTGGTGTCGAATTGTGCTCAGATAGGATAACTTAACATAACTAGATAGTACAGAGTCGAATTACAGCGGATATGTGCGAATTAGAGGCTGAATCGTGCGAAAATGAGCATAATTCGTTCAAAACGAGCAAAATTGTTCATTGTGGTGTCGAATTGTGCTCAGTTACGATAACTTAACATAACTAGATAGTACAGAGTCGAAATACAGCGGATATGTGCGAATTAGAGGCTGAATCGTTCGAAAATGAGCAAAATTCGTTCAAAACGAGCAAAATTCGTGCAAAACGAGCAAAATTGTTCATTGTGGTGTTGAATTGTGCTCAGTTACGATAACCTAACATAACTAGATAGTACAGAGTCGAAATACAGCGGATATGTGCGAATTAGAGGCTGAATCGTTCGAAAATGAGCATAATTCGTACAAAACGAGCAAAATTGTTCATTGTGGTGTTGAATTGTGCTCAGATAGGATAACTTAACATAACTAGATAGTACAGAGTCGAATTACAGCGGATATGTGCGAATTAGAGGCTGAATCGTTCGAAAATGAGCAAAATTCGTTCAAAACGAGCAAAATTGGTGCAAAACGAGCAAAATTGTTCATTGTCGTGTTGAATTGTGCTCAGATAGGATAACTTAACATAACTAGATAGTACAGAGTCGAATTACAGCGGATATGTGCGAATTAGAGGCTGAATCGTGCGAAAATGAGCATAATTCGCTCATTACGAGCAAAATTGTTCATTGTGGTGTCGAATTGTGCTCAGTTACGATAACTTAACATGACTAGATAGTACAGAGTCGAATTACAGCGGATATGTGCGAACTAGAGGCTGAATCTTGCGAAAATGAGCATAATTCGTGCAAAACGAGCAAAATTGTTCATTGTGGTGTCGAATTGTGCTCATATAGGATAACTTAACATAACTAGATAGTACAGAGTCGAATTACAGCGGATATGTGCGAATTAGAGTCTGAATCGTGCGAAAATGAGCATAATTCGTGCAAAACGAGCAAAATTGTTCATTGTGGTGTCGAATTGTGCTCAGTTACGATAACTTGACATAACTAGATAGTACAGAGTCGAATTACAGCGGATATGTGCGAATTAGAGGCTGAATCGTGCGAAAATGAGCAAAATTCGTTCAAAACGAGCAAAATTCGTGCAAAACGAGCAAAATTGTTCATTGTGGTGTTGAATTGTGCTCAGATAGGATAACTTAACATAACTAGATAGTACAGAGTCGAATTACAGCGGATATGTGCGAATTAGAGGCTGAATCGTGCGAAAATGAGCATAATTCGTTCATTACGAGCAAAATTGTTCATTGTGCTGTCGAATTGTGCTCAGTTACGATAACTTAACATAACTAGATAGTACAGAGTCGAATTATAGCGGATATGTGCGAATTACAGGCTGAATCGTGCGAAAATGAGCAAAATTCGTTCAAAACGAGCAAAATTCGTGCAAAACGAGCAAAATTGTTCATTGTGGTGTTGAATTGTGCTCAGTTACGATAACTTAACATGACTAGATAGTACAGAGTCAAATTACAACGGATATGTGCGAATTAGAGGCTGAATCGTGCGAAAATGAGCATAATTCGTTCAAAACGAGCAAAATTGTTCATTGTGGTGTCGAATTGTGCTCAGTTACGATAACTTAACATGACTAGATAGTACAGAGTCGAATTACAGCGGATATGTGCGAATTAGAGGCTGAATCGTTCGAAAATGAGGAAAATTCGTTCAAACCGAGCAAAATTCGTGCAAAACGTGCAAAATTGTTCATTCTGGTGTCGAATTGTGCTCAGATAGGATAACTTAACATAACTAGATAGTACAGAGTCGAAATACAGCTGATATGTGCGAATTAGAGGCTGAATCGTTCGAAAATGAGCAAAATTCGTTCAAAACGAGCAAAATTCGTGCAAAACGAGCAAAATTGTTCATTGTGGTGTTGAATTGTGCTCAGTTACGATAACCTAACATGACTAGATAGTACAGAGTCAAATTACAACGGATATGTGCGAATTAGAGGCTGAATCGTGCGAAAATGAGCATAATTCGTTCATTACGAGCAAAATTGTTCATTGTGCTGTCGAATTGTGCTCAGTTACGATAACTTAACATGACTGGATAGTACAGAGTTGAATTACAGCGGATATGTGCGAATTAGAGGCTGAATCGTGCGAAAATGAGCATAATTCGTTCAAAACGAGCAAAATTGTTCATTGTGGTGTCGAATTGTGCTCAGATAGGATAACTTAACATAACTAGATAGTACAGAGTCGAAATACAGCGGATATGTGCGAATTAGAGGCTGAATCGTTCGAAAATGAGCAAAATTCGTTCAAAACGAGCAAAATTCGTGCAAAACGAGCAAAATTGTTCATTGTGGTGTCGAATTGTGCTCAGTTACGATAACTTAACATAACTAGATAGTACAGAGTCGAATTACAGCGGATATGTGCGAATTAGAGGCTGAATCGTGCGAAAATGAGCATAATTCGTTCATTACGAGCAAAATTGTTCATTGTGGTGTCGAATTGTGCTCAGTTACGATAACTTAACATGACTAGATAGTACAGAGTCGAATTACAGCGGATATGTGCGAACTAGAGGCTGAATCTTGCGAAAATGAGCATAATTCGTGCAAAACGAGCAAAATTGTTCATTCTGGTGTCGAATTGTGCTCATATAGGATAACTTAACATAACTAGATAGTACAGAGTCGAATTACAGCGGATATGTGCGAATTAGAGGCTGAATCGTGCGAAAATGAGCATAATTCGTTCAAAACGAGCAAAATTGTTCATTGTGGTGTCGAATTGTGCTCAGTTACGATAACTTAACATAACTAGATAGTACAGAGTCGAATTGCAGCGGATATGTGCGAATTAGAGGCCGAATCGTGCGAAAATGAGCATAATTCGTGTAAAACGAGCAAAATTGTTCATTGTGGTGTCGAATTGTGCTCAGATAGGATAACTTAAAATAACTAGATAGTACAGAGTCGAAATACAGCGGATATGTGCGAATTAGGGGCTGAATCGTTCGAAAATGAGCAAAATTCGCTCAAAACGAGCAAAATTCGTGCAAAACGAGCAAAATTGTTCATTGTGGTGTTGAATTGTGCTCAGATAGGATAACTTAACATAACTAGATAGTACAGAGTCGAATTACAGCGGATATGTGCGAATTAGAGGCTGAATCGTGCGAAAATGAGCATAATTCGTGCAAAACGAGCAAAATTGTTCATTGTGGTGTCGAATTGTGCTCAGTTACAATAACTTAACATAACTAGATAGTACAGAGTCGAATTGCAGCGGATATGTGCGAATTAGAGTCTGAATCGTGCGAAAATGAGCATAATTCGTGCAAAACGAGCAAAATTGTTCATTGTGGTGTCGAATTGTGCTCAGATAGGATAACTTAACATAACTAGATAGTACAGAGTCGAAATACAGCGGATATGTGCGAATTAGAGGCTGAATCGTTCGAAAATGAGCAAAATTCGTTCAAAACGAGCAAAATTCGTGCAAAACGAGCAAAATTGTTCATTGTGGTGTTGAATTGTGCTCAGTTACGATAACCTAACATAACTAGATAGTACAGAGTCGAAATACAGCGGATATGTGCGAATTAGAGGCTGAATCGTTCGAAAATGAGCATAATTCGTTCAAAACGAGCAAAATTGTTCATTGTGGTGTTGAATTGTGCTCAGATAGGATAACTTAACATAACTAGATAGTACAGAGTCGAATTACAGCGGATATGTGCGAATTAGAGGCTGAATCGTTCGAAAATGAGCAAAATTCGTTCAAAACGAGCAAAATTGGTGCAAAACAAGCAAAATTGTTCATTGTCGTGTTGAATTGTGCTCAGATAGGATAACTTAACATAACTAGATAGTACAGAGTCGAATTACAGCGGATATGTGCGAATTAGAGGCTGAATCGTGCGAAAATGAGCATAATTCGCTCATTACGAGCAAAATTGTTCATTGTGGTGTCGAATTGTGCTCAGTTACGATAACTTAACATGACTAGATAGTACAGAGTCGAATTACAGCGGATATGTGCGAACTAGAGGCTGAATCTTGCGAAAATGAGCATAATTCGTGCAAAACGAGCAAAATTGTTCATTGTGGTGTCGAATTGTGCTCATATAGGATAACTTAACATAACTAGATAGTACAGAGTCGAATTACAGCGGATATGTGCGAATTAGAGTCTGAATCGTGCGAAAATGAGCATAATTCGTGCAAAACGAGCAAAATTGTTCATTGTGGTGTCGAATTGTGCTCAGTTACGATAACTTAACATAACTAGATAGTACAGAGTCGAATTACAGCGGATATGTGCGAATTAGAGGCTGAATCGTGCGAAAATGAGCAAAATTCGTTCAAAACGAGCAAAATTCGTGCAAAACGAGCAAAATTGTTCATTGTGGTGTTGAATTGTGCTCAGATAGGATAACTTAACATAACTAGATAGTACAGAGTCGAATTACAGCGGATATGTGCGAATTAGAGGCTGAATCGTGCGAAAATGAGCATAATTCGTTCATTACGAGCAAAATTGTTCATTGTGCTGTCGAATTGTGCTCAGTTACGATAACTTAACATAACTAGATAGTACAGAGTCGAATTATAGCGGATATGTGCGAATTACAGGCTGAATCGTGCGAAAATGAGCATAATTCGTGCAAAACGAGCAAAATTGTTCATTGTGGTGTCGAATTGTGGTCAGATAGGATAACTTAACATAACTAGATAGTACAGAGTCGAATTACAGCGGATATGTGCGAATTAGAGGCTGAATCGTGCGAAAATGAGCAAAATTCGTTCAAAACGAGCGAAATTCGTGCAAAACGAGCAAAATTGTTCATTGTGGTGTTGAATTGTGCTCAGATAGG
Source organism: Megachile rotundata (assembly GCF_050947335.1). Taxonomy (NCBI): domain Eukaryota; kingdom Metazoa; phylum Arthropoda; class Insecta; order Hymenoptera; family Megachilidae; genus Megachile; species Megachile rotundata. Next base: position 202,542 of record NW_027473518.1, on the reverse strand, counting down.
ATAACTTAACATAACTAGATAGTACAGAGTCGAATTACAGCGGATATGTGCGAATTAGAGGCTGAATCGTGCGAAAATGAGCATAATTCGTTCATTACGAGCAAAATTGTTCATTGTGGTGTCGAATTGTGCTCATATAGGATAACTTAACATAACTAGATAGTACAGAGTCGAATTACAGCGGATATGTGCGAATTAGAGTCTGAATCGTGCGAAAATGAGCATAATTCGTGCAAAACGAGCAAAATTGTTCATTGTGGTGTCGAATTGTGCTCAGTTACGATAACTTAACATAACTAGATAGTACAGAGTCGAATTACAGCGGATATGTGCGAATTAGAGGCTGAATCGTGCGAAAATGAGCAAAATTCGTTCAAAACGAGCAAAATTCGTGCAAAACGAGCAAAATTGTTCATTGTGGTGTTGAATTGTGCTCAGATAGGATAACTTAACATAACTAGATAGTACAGAGTCGAATTACAGCGGATATGTGCGAATTAGAGGCTGAATCGTGCGAAAATGAGCATAATTCGTTCATTACGAGCAAAATTGTTCATTGTGCTGTCGAATTGTGCTCAGTTACGATAACTTAACATAACTAGATAGTACAGAGTCGAATTATAGCGGATATGTGCGAATTACAGGCTGAATCGTGCGAAAATGAGCATAATTCGTGCAAAACGAGCAAAATTGTTCATTGTGGTGTCGAATTGTGGTCAGATAGGATAACTTAACATAACTAGATAGTACAGAGTCGAATTACAGCGGATATGTGCGAATTAGAGGCTGAATCGTGCGAAAATGAGCAAAATTCGTTCAAAACGAGCGAAATTCGTGCAAAACGAGCAAAATTGTTCATTGTGGTGTTGAATTGTGCTCAGATAGGATAACTTAACATAACTAGATAGTACAGAGTCGAATTACAGCGGATATGTGCGAATTAGAGGCTGAATCGTGCGAAAATGAGCATAATTCGTTCATTACGAGCAAAATTGTTCATTGTGGTGTCGAATTGTGCTCAGTTACGATAACTTAACATGACTGGATAGTACAGAGTTGAATTACAGCGGATATGTGCGAATTAGAGGCTGAATCGTGCGAAAATGAGCATAATTCGTTCAAAACGAGCAAAATTGTTCATTGTGGTGTTGAATTGTGCTCAGTTACGATAACTTAACATGACTGGATAGTACAGAGTCGAATTACAGCGGATATGTGCGAATTAGAGGCTGAATCGTGCGAAAATGAGCATAATTCGTGCCAAACGAGCAAAATTGTTCATTGTGGTGTTGAATTGTGCTCAGATAGGATAACTTAACATAACTAGATAGTACAGAGTCGAATTACAGCGGATATGTGCGAATTAGAGGCTGAATCGTGCGAAAATGAGCATAATTCGTGCAAAACGAGCAAAATTGTTCATTGTGGTGTCGAATTGTGCTCAGATAGGATAACTTAACATAACTAGATAGTACAGAGTCGAAATACAGCGGATATGTGCGAATTAGAGGCTGAATCGTTCGAAAATGAGCAAAATTCGTTCAAAACGAGCAAAATTCGTGCAAAACGAGCAAAATTGTTCATTGTGGTGTCGAATTGTGCTCAGTTACGATAACTTAACATAACTAGATAGTACAGAGTCGAATTACAGCGGATATGTGCGAATTAGAGGCTGAATCGTGCGAAAATGAGCATAATTCGTTCATTACGAGCAAAATTGTTCATTGTGGTGTCGAATTATGCTCAGTTACGATAACATAACATAACTAGATAGTACAGAGTCGAATTGCAGCGGATATGTGCGAATTAGAGGCCGAATCGTGCGAAAATGAGCATAATTCGTGTAAAACGAGCAAAATTGTTCATTGTGGTGTCGAATTGTGCTCAGATAGGATAACTTAAAATAACTAGATAGTACAGAGTCGAAATACAGCGGATATGTGCGAATTAGGGGCTGAATCGTTCGAAAATGAACAAAATTCGCTCAAAACGAGCAAAATTCGTGCAAAACGAGCAAAATTGTTCATTGTGGTGTTGAATTGTGCTCAGATAGGATAACTTAACATAACTAGATAGTACAGAGTCGAATTACAGCGGATATGTGCGACTTAGAGGCTGAATCGTGCGAAAATGAGCATAATTCGTTCATTACGAGCAAAATTGTTCATTGTGGTGTCGAATTGTGCTCAGTTACGATAACTTAACATGACTAGATAGTACAGAGTCGAATTACAGCGGATATGTGCGAACTAGAGGCTGAATCTTGCGAAAATGAGCATAATTCGTGCAAAACGAGCAAAATTGTTCATTGTGGTGTCGAATTGTGCTCATATAGGATAACTTAACATAACTAGATAGTACAGAGTCGAATTACAGCGGATATGTGCGAATTAGAGTCTGAATCGTGCGAAAATGAGCATAATTCGTGCAAAACGAGCAAAATTGTTCATTGTGGTGTCGAATTGTGCTCAGTTACGATAACTTAACATAACTAGATAGTACAGAGTCGAATTACAGCGGATATGTGCGAATTAGAGGCTGAATCGTGCGAAAATGAGCAAAATTCGTTCAAAACGAGCAAAATTCGTGCAAAACGAGCAAAATTGTTCATTGTGGTGTTGAATTGTGCTCAGATAGGATAACTTAACATAACTAGATAGTACAGAGTCGAATTACAGCGATATGTGCGAATTAGAGGCTGAATCGTGCGAAAATGAGCATAATTCGTTCATTACGAGCAAAATTGTTCATTGTGCTGTCGAATTGTGCTCAGTTACGATAACTTAACATAACTAGATAGTACAGAGTCGAATTATAGCGGATATGTGCGAATTACAGGCTGAATCGTGCGAAAATGAGCATAATTCGTGCAAAACGAGCAAAATTGTTCATTGTGGTGTCGAATTGTGGTCAGATAGGATAACTTAACATAACTAGATAGTACAGAGTCGAATTACAGCGGATATGTGCGAATTAGAGGCTGAATCGTGCGAAAATGAGCAAAATTCGTTCAAACGAGCGAAATTCGTGCAAAACGAGCAAAATTGTTCATTGTGGTGTTGAATTGTGCTCAGATAGGATAACTTAACATAACTAGATAGTACAGAGTCGAATTACAGCGGATATGTGCGAATTAGAGGCTGAATCGTGCGAAAATGAGCATAATTCGTTCATTACGAGCAAAATTGTTCATTGTGGTGTCGAATTGTGCTCATATAGGATAACTTAACATAACTAGATAGTACAGAGTCGAATTACAGCGGATATGTGCGAATTAGAGTCTGAATCGTGCGAAAATGAGCATAATTCGTGCAAAACGAGCAAAATTGTTCATTGTGGTGTCGAATTGTGCTCAGTTACGATAACTTAACATAACTAGATAGTACAGAGTCGAATTACAGCGGATATGTGCGAATTAGAGGCTGAATCGTGCGAAAATGAGCAAATTCGTTCAAAACGAGCAAAATTCGTGCAAAACGAGCAAAATTGTTCATTGTGGTGTTGAATTGTGCTCAGATAGGATAACTTAACATAACTAGATAGTACAGAGTCGAATTACAGCGGATATGTGCGAATTAGAGGCTGAATCGTGCGAAAATGAGCATAATTCGTTCATTACGAGCAAAATTGTTCATTGTGCTGTCGAATTGTGCTCAGTTACGATAACTTAACATAACTAGATAGTACAGAGTCGAATTATAGCGGATATGTGCGAATTACAGGCTGAATCGTGCGAAAATGAGCATAATTCGTGCAAAACGAGCAAAATTGTTCATTGTGGTGTCGAATTGTGGTCAGATAGGATAACTTAACATAACTAGATAGTACAGAGTCGAATTACAGCGGATATGTGCGAATTAGAGGCTGAATCGTGCGAAAATGAGCAAAATTCGTTCAAAACGAGCGAAATTCGTGCAAAACGAGCAAAATTGTTCATTGTGGTGTTGAATTGTGCTCAGATAGGATAACTTAACATAACTAGATAGTACAGAGTCGAATTACAGCGGATATGTGCGAATTAGAGGCTGAATCGTGCGAAAATGAGCATAATTCGTTCATTACGAGCAAAATTGTTCATTGTGGTGTCGAATTGTGCTCAGTTACGATAACTTAACATGACTGGATAGTACAGAGTTGAATTACAGCGGATATGTGCGAATTAGAGGCTGAATCGTGCGAAAATGAGCATAATTCGTTCAAAACGAGCAAAATTGTTCATTGTGGTGTTGAATTGTGCTCAGTTACGATAACTTAACATGACTGGATAGTACAGAGTCGAATTACAGCGGATATGTGCGAATTAGAGGCTGAATCGTGCGAAAATGAGCATAATTCGTGCCAAACGAGCAAAATTGTTCATTGTGGTGTTGAATTGTGCTCAGATAGGATAACTTAACATAACTAGATAGTACAGAGTCGAATTACAGCGGATATGTGCGAATTAGAGGCTGAATCGTGCGAAAATGAGCATAATTCGTTCAAAACGAGCAAAATTCGTGCAAAACGAGCAAAATTGTTCATTGTGGTGTTGAATTGTGCTCAGTTACGATAACTTAACATGACTAGATAGTACAGAGTCAAATTACAACGGATATGTGCGAATTAGAGGCTGAATCGTGCGAAAATGAGCATAATTCGTTCAAAACGAGCAAAATTGTTCATTGTGGTGTTGAATTGTGCTCAGTTACGATAACTTAACATGACTAGATAGTACAGAGTCGAATTACAGCGGATATGTGCGAATTAGAGGCTGAATCGTTCGAAAATGAGCAAAATTCGTTCAAACCGAGCAAAATTCGTGCAAAACGTGCAAAATTGTTCATTCTGGTGTCGAATTGTGCTCAGATAGGATAACTTAACATAACTAGATAGTACAGAGTCGAAATACAGCGGATATGTGCGAATTAGAGGCTGAATCGTTCGAAAATGAGCAAAATTCGTTCAAAACGAGCAAAATTCGTGCAAAACGAGCAAAATTGTTCATTGTGGTGTTGAATTGTGCTCAGTTACGATAACTTTACATGACTAGATAGTACAGAGTCAAATTACAACGGATATGTGCGAATTAGAGGCTGAATCGTGCGAAAATGAGCATAATTCGTTCAAAACGAGCAAAATTGTTCATTGTGGTGTTGAATTGTGCTCAGTTACGATAACTTAACATGACTAGATAGTACAGAGTCGAATTACAGCGGATATGTGCGAATTAGAGGCTGAATCGTTCGAAAATGAGCAAAATTCGTTCAAACCGAGCAAAATTCGTGCAAAACGTGCAAAATTGTTCATTCTGGTGTCGAATTGTGCTCAGATAGGATAACTTAACATAACTAGATAGTACAGAGTCGAAATACAGCGGATATGTGCGAATTAGAGGCTGAATCGTTCGAAAATGAGCAAAATTCGTTCAAAACGAGCAAAATTCGTGCAAAACGAGCAAAATTGTTCATTGTGGTGTTGAATTGTGCCCAGTTACGATAACCTAACATGACTAGATAGTACAGAGTCAAATTACAACGGATATGTGCGAATTAGAGGCTGAATCGTGCGAAAATGAGCATAATTCGTTCAAAACGAGCAAAATTGTTCATTGTGGTGTTGAATTGTGCTCAGTTACGATAACTTAACATGACTAGATAGTACAGAGTCGAATTACAGCGGATATGTGCGAATTAGAGGCTGAATCGTGCGAAAATGAGCAAAATTCGTTCAAAACGAGCAAAATTCGTGCAAAACGAGCAAAATTGCTCATTGTGGTGTTGAATTGTGCTCAGATAGGATAACTTAACATAACTAGATAGTGCAGAGTCGAATTACAGCGGATATGTGCGAATTAGAGGCTGAATCGTGCGAAAATGGGCATAATTCGTTCATTACGAGCAAAATTGTTCATTGTGCTGTCGAATTGTGCTCAGTTACGATAACTTAACATAACTAGATAGTACAGAGTCGAATTATAGCGGATATGTGCGAATTACAGGCTGAATCGTGCGAAAATGAGCATAATTCGTGCAAAACGAGCAAAATTGTTCATTGTGGTGTCGAATTGTGCTCAGATAGGATAACTTAACATAACTAGATAGTACAGAGTCGAATTACAGCGGATATGTGCGAATTAGAGGCTGAATCATGCGAAAATGAGCATAATTCGTTCATTACGAGCAAAATTGTTCATTGTGGTGTCGAATTGTGCTCAGTTACGATAACTTAACATGACTGGATAGTACAGAGTTGAATTACAGCGGATATGTGCGAATTAGAGGCTGAATCGTGCGAAAATGAGCATAATTCGTTCAAAACGAGCAAAATTGTTCATTGTGGTGTTGAATTGTGCTCAGTTACGATAACTTAACATGACTGGATAGTACAGAGTCGAATTACAGCGGATATGTGCGAATTAGAGGCTGAATCGTGCGAAAATGAGCATAATTCGTGCCAAACGAGCAAAATTGTTCATTGTGGTGTTGAATTGTGCTCAGATAGGATAACTTATCATAACTAGATAGTACAGAGTCGAATTACAGCGGATATGTGCGAATTAGAGGCTGAATCGTGCGAAAATGAGCATAATTCGTGCCAAACGAGCAAAATTGTTCATTGTGGTGTTGAATTGTGCTCAGATAGGATAACTTATCATAACTAGATAGTACAGAGTCGAAATACAGCGGATATGTGCGAATTAGAGGCTGAATCGTGCGAAAATGAGCATAATTCGTTCAAAACGAGCAAAATTGTTCATTGTGGTGTCGAATTGTGCTCAGTTACGATAACTTAACATAACTAGATAGTACAGAGTCGAATTGCAGCGGATATGTGCGAATTAGAGGCCGAATGGTGCGAAAATGAGCATAATTCGTGTAAAACGAGCAAAATTGTTCATTGTGGTGTCGAATTGTGCTCAGATAGGATAACTTAAAATAACTAGATAGTACAGAGTCGAAATACAGCGGATATGTGCGAATTAGGGGCTGAATCGTTCGAAAATGAGCAAAATTCGCTCAAAACGAGCAAAATTCGTGCAAAACGAGCAAAATTGTTCATTGTGGTGTTGAATTGTGCTCAGATAGGATAACTTAACATAACTAGATAGTACAGAATCGAATTACAGCGGATATGTGCGAATTAGAGGCTGAATCGTGCGAAAATGAGCATAATTCGTTCATTACGAGCAAAATTGTTCATTGTGGTGTCGAATTGTGCTCAGTTACAATAACTTAACATAACTAGATAGTACAGAGTCGAATTACAGCGGATATGTGCGAATTAGAGTCTGAATCGTGCGAAAATGAGCATAATTCGTGCAAAACGAGCAAAATTGTTCATTGTGGTGACGAATTGTGCTCAGTTACGATAACTTAACATAACTAGATAGTACAGAGTCGAATTACAGCGGATATGTGCGAATTAGAGGCTGAATCGTGCGAAAATGAGCATAATTCGTGCAAAACGAGCAAAATTGTTCATTGTGGTGTCGAATTGTGCTCAGATAGGATAACTTAACATAACTAGATAGTACAGAGTCGAATTACAGCGGATATGTGCGAATTAGAGGCTGAATCATGCGAAAATGAGCATAATTCGTTCATTACGAGCAAAATTGTTCATTGTGGTGTCGAATTGTGCTCAGTTACGATAACTTAACATGACTGGATAGTACAGAGTTGAATTACAGCGGATATGTGCGAATTAGAGGCTGAATCGTGCGAAAATGAGCATAATTCGTTCAAAACGAGCAAAATTGTTCATTGTGGTGTTGAATTGTGCTCAGTTACGATAACTTAACATGACTGGATAGTACAGAGTCGAATTACAGCGGATATGTGCGAATTAGAGGCTGAATCGTGCGAAAATGAGCATAATTCGTGCCAAACGAGCAAAATTGTTCATTGTGGCGTTGAATTGTGCTCAGATAGGATAACTTATCATAACTAGATAGTACAGAGTCGAATTACAGCGGATATGTGCGAATTAGAGGCTGAATCGTGCGAAAATGAGCATAATTCGTGCAAAACGAGCAAAATTGTTCATTGTGGTGTCGAATTGTGCTCAGATAGGATAACTTAACATAACTAGATAGTACAGAGTCGAAATACAGCGGATATGTGCGAATTAGAGGCTGAATCGTTCGAAAATGAGCAAAATTCGTTCAAAACGAGCAAAATTCGTGCAAAACGAGCAAAATTGTTCATTGTGGTGTCGAATTGTGCTCAGTTACGATAACTTAACCTAACTAGATAGTACAGAGTCGAATTACAGCGGATATGTGCGAATTAGAGGCTGAATCGTGCGAAAATGAGCATAATTCGTTCATTACGAGCAAAATTGTTCATTGTGGTGTCGAATTGTGCTCAGTTACGATAACTTAACATGACTAGATAGTACAGAGTCGAATTACAGCGGATATGTGCGAACTAGAGGCTGAATCTTGCGAAAATGAGCATAATTCGTGCAAAACGAGCAAAATTGTTCATTCTGGTGTCGAATTGTGCTCATATAGGATAACTTAACATAACTAGATAGTACAGAGTCGAATTACAGCGGATATGTGCGAATTAGAGGCTGAATCGTGCGAAAATGAGCATAATTCGTTCAAAACGAGCAAAATTGTTCATTGTGGTGTCGAATTGTGCTCAGTTACGATAACTTAACATAACTAGATAGTACAGAGTCGAATTGCAGCGGATATGTGCGAATTAGAGGCCGAATCGTGCGAAAATGAGCATAATTCGTGTAAAACGAGCAAAATTGTTCATTGTGGTGTCGAATTGTGCTCAGATAGGATAACTTAAAATAACTAGATAGTACAGAGTCGAAATACAGCGGATATGTGCGAATTAGGGGCTGAATCGTTCGAAAATGAGCAAAATTCGCTCAAAACGAGCAAAATTCGTGCAAAACGAGCAAAATTGTTCATTGTTGTGTTGAATTGTGCTCAGATAGGATAACTTAACATAACTAGATAGTACAGAGTCGAATTACAGCGGATATGTGCGAATTAGAGGCTGAATCGTGCGAAAATGAGCATAATTCGTTCATTACGAGCAAAATTGTTCATTGTGGTGTCGAATTGTGCTCAGTTACAATAACTTAACATAACTAGATAGTACACAGTCGAATTACAGCGGATATGTGCGAATTAGAGTCTGAATCGTGCGAAAATGAGCATAATTCGTGCAAAACGAGCAAAATTGTTCATTGTGGTGTCGAATTGTGCTCAGATAGGATAACTTAACATAACTAGATAGTACAGAGTCGAAATACAGCGGATATGTGCGAATTAGAGGCTGAATCGTTCGAAAATGAGCAAAATTCGTTCAAAACGAGCAAAATTCGTGCAAAACGAGCAAAATTGTTCATTGTGGTGACGAATTGTGCTCAGTTACGATAACTTAACATAACTAGATAGTACAGAGTCGAATTACAGCGGATATGTGCGAATTAGAGGCTGAATCGTGCGAAAATGAGCATAATTCGTTCATTACGAGCAAAATTGTTCATTGTGGTGTCGAATTGTGCTCAGTTACGATAACTTAACATGACTAGATAGTACAGAGTCGAATTACAGCGGATATGTGCGAACTAGAGGCTGAATCTTGCGAAAATGAGCATAATTCGTGTAAAACGAGCAAAATTGTTCATTGTGGTGTCGAATTGTGCTCAGATAGGATAACTTAAAATAACTAGATAGTACAGAGTCGAATTGCAGCGGATATGTGCGAATTAGAGGCTGAATCGTTCGAAAATGAGCAAAATTCGTTCAAAACGAGCAAAATTCGTGCAAAACGAGCAAAATTGTTCATTGTGGTGTTGAATTGTGCTCAGTTACGATAACTTAACATGACTAGATAGTACAGAGTCAAATTACAACGGATATGTGCGAATTAGAGGCTGAATCGTGCGAAAATGAGCATAATTCGTTCAAAACGAGCAAAATTGTTCATTGTGGTGTTGAATTGTGCTCAGTTACGATAACTTAACATGACTAGATAGTACAGAATCGAATTACAGCGGATATGTGCGAATTAGAGGCTGAATCGTTCGAAAATGAGCAAAATTCGTTCAAAACGAGCAAAATTCGTGCAAAACGTGCAAAATTGTTCATTCTGGTGTCGAATTGTGCTCATATAGGATAACTTAACATAACTAGACAGAACAGAGTCGAATTACAGCGGATATGTGCGAATTAGAGGCTGAATCGTGCGAAAATGTGCATAATTCGTTCATTACGAGCAAAATTGTTCATTGTGGTGTCGAATTGTGCTCAGATAGGATAACGTAACATAACTAGATAGTACAGAGTCGAAATACAGCGGATATGTGCGAATTAGAGGCTGAATCGTTCGAAAATGAGCAAAATTCGTTCAAAACGAGCAAAATTCGTGCAAAACGAGCAAAATTGTTCATTGTGGTGTTGAATTGTGCTCAGTTACGATAACCTAACATAACTAGATAGTACAGAGTCGAAATACAGCGGATATGTGCGAATTAGAGGCTGAATCGTTCGAAAATGAGCATAATTCGTTCAAAACGAGCAAAATTGTTCATTGTGGTGTTGAATTGTGCTCAGATAGGATAACTTAACATAACTAGATAGTACAGAGTCGAATTACAGCGGATATGTGCGAATTAGAGGCTGAATCGTTCGAAAATGAGCAAAATTCGTTCAAAACGAGCAAAATTGGTGCAAAACGAGCAAAATTGTTCATTGTCGTGTTGAATTGTGCTCAGATAGGATAACTTAACATAACTAGATAGTACAGAGTCGAATTACAGCGGATATGTGCGAATTAGAGGCTGAATCGTGCGAAAATGAGCATAATTCGCTCATTACGAGCAAAATTGTTCATTGTGGTGTCGAATTGTGCTCAGTTACGATAACTTAACATGACTAGATAGTACAGAGTCGAATTACAGCGGATATGTGCGAACTAGAGGCTGAATCTTGCGAAAATGAGCATAATTCGTGCAAAACGAGCAAAATTGTTCATTGTGGTGTCGAATTGTGCTCATATAGGATAACTTAACATAACTAGATAGTACAGAGTCGAATTACAGCGGATATGTGCGAATTAGAGTCTGAATCGTGCGAAAATGAGCATAATTCGTGCAAAACGAGCAAAATTGTTCATTGTGGTGTCGAATTGTGCTCAGTTACGATAACTTAACATAACTAGATAGTACAGAGTCGAATTACAGCGGATATGTGCGAATTAGAGGCTGAATCGTGCGAAAATGAGCAAAATTCGTTCAAAACGAGCAAAATTCGTGCAAAACGAGCAAAATTGTTCATTGTGGTGTTGAATTGTGCTCAGATAGGATAACTTAACATAACTAGATAGTACAGAGTCGAATTACAGCGGATATGTGCGAATTAGAGGCTGAATCGTGCGAAAATGAGCATAATTCGTTCATTACGAGCAAAATTGTTCATTGTGCTGTCGAATTGTGCTCAGTTACGATAACTTAACATAACTAGATAGTACAGAGTCGAATTATAGCGGATATGTGCGAATTACAGGCTGAATCGTGCGAAAATGAGCATAATTCGTGCAAAACGAGCAAAATTGTTCATTGTGGTGTCGAATTGTGCTCAGATAGGATAACTTAACATAACTAGATAGTACAGAGTCGAATTACAGCGGATATGTGCGAATTAGAGGCTGAATCGTGCGAAAATGAGCAAAATTCGTTCAAAACGAGCGAAATTCGTGCAAAACGAGCAAAATTGTTCATTGTGGTGTTGAATTGTGCTCAGATAGGATAACTTAACATAACTAGATAGTACAGAGTCGAATTACAGCGGATATGTGCGAATTAGAGGCTGAATCGTGCGAAAATGAGCATAATTCGTTCATTACGAGCAAAATTGTTCATTGTGGTGTCGAATTGTGCTCAGTTACGATAACTTAACATGACTGGATAGTACAGAGTTGAATTACAGCGGATATGTGCGAATTAGAGGCTGAATCGTGCGAAAATGAGCATAATTCGTTCAAAACGAGCAAAATTGTTCATTGTGGTGTTGAATTGTGCTCAGTTACGATAACTTAACATGACTGGATAGTACAGAGTCGAATTACAGCGGATATGTGCGAATTAGAGGCTGAATCGTGCGAAAATGAGCATAATTCGTGCCAAACGAGCAAAATTGTTCATTGTGGTGTTGAATTGTGCTCAGATAGGATAACTTAACATAACTAGATAGTACAGAGTCGAATTACAGCGGATATGTGCGAATTAGAGGCTGAATCGTGCGAAAATGAGCATAATTCGTGCAAAACGAGCAAAATTGTTCATTGTGGTGTCGAATTGTGCTCAGATAGGATAACTTAACATAACTAGATAGTACAGAGTCGAAATACAGCGGATATGTGCGAATTAGAGGCTGAATCGTTCGAAAATGAGCAAAATTCGTTCAAAACGAGCAAAATTCGTGCAAAACGAGCAAAATTGTTCATTGTGGTGTCGAATTGTGCTCAGTTACGATAACTTAACATAACTAGATAGTACAGAGCCGAATTACAGCGGATATGTGCGAATTAGAGGCTGAATCGTGCGAAAATGAGCATAATTCGTTCATTACGAGCAAAATTGTTCATTGTGGTGTCGAATTATGCTCAGTTACGATAACTTAACATAACTAGATAGTACAGAGTCGAATTGCAGCGGATATGTGCGAATTAGAGGCCGAATCGTGCGAAAATGAGCATAATTCGTGTAAAACGAGCAAAATTGTTCATTGTGGTGTCGAATTGTGCTCAGATAGGATAACTTAAAATAACTAGATAGTACAGAGTCGAAATACAGCGGATATGTGCGAATTAGGGGCTGAATCGTTCGAAAATGAACAAAATTCGCTCAAAACGAGCAAAATTCGTTCAAAACGAGCAAAATTGTTCATTGTGGTGTTGAATTGTGCTCAGTTACGATAACTTAACATGACTGGATAGTACAGAGTCGAATTACAGCGGATATGTGCGAATTAGAGGCTGAATCGTGCGAAAATGAGCATAATTCGTGCCAAACGAGCAAAATTGTTCATTGTGGTGTTGAATTGTGCTCAGATAGGATAACTTAACATAACTAGATAGTACAGAGTCGAATTACAGCGGATATGTGCGAATTAGAGGCTGAATCGTGCGAAAATGCGCATAATTCGTGCAAAACGAGCAAAATTGTTCATTGTGGTGTCGAATTGTGCTCAGATAGGATAACTTAACATAACTAGATAGTACAGAGTCGAAATACAGCGGATATGTGCGAATTAGAGGCTGAATCGTTCGAAAATGAGCAAAATTCGTTCAAAACGAGCAAAATTCGTGCAAAACGAGCAAAATTGTTCATTGTGGTGTCGAATTGTGCTCAGTTACGATAACTTAACATAACTAGATAGTACAGAGTCGAATTACAGCGGATATGTGCGAATTAGAGGCTGAATCGTGCGAAAATGAGCATAATTCGTTCATTACGAGCAAAATTGTTCATTGTGGTGTCGAATTATGCTCAGTTACGATAACTTAACATAACTAGATAGTACAGAGTCGAATTGCAGCGGATATGTGCGAATTAGAGGCCGAATCGTGCGAAAATGAGCATAATTCGTGTAAAACGAGCAAAATTGTTCATTGCGGTGTCGAATTGTGCTCAGATAGGATAACTTAAAATAACTAGATAGTACAGAGTCGAAATACAGCGGATATGTGCGAATTAGGGGCTGAATCGTTCGAAAATGAACAAAATTCGCTCAAAACGAGCAAAATTCGTGCAAAACGAGCAAAATTGTTCATTGTGGTGTTGAATTGTGCTCAGATAGGATAACTTAACATAACTAGATAGTACAGAGTCGAATTACAGCGGATATGTGCGACTTAGAGGCTGAATCGTGCGAAAATGAGCATAATTCGTTCATTACGAGCAAAATTGTTCATTGTGGTGTCGAATTGTGCTCAGTTACAATAACTTAACATAACTAGATAGTACAGAGTCGAATTACAGCGGATATGTGCGAATTAGAGTCTGAATCGTGCGAAAATGAGCATAATTCGTGCAAAACGAGCAAAATTGTTCATTGTGGTGTCGAATTGTGCTCAGATAGGATAACTTAACATAACTAGATAGAGCAGAGTCGAATTACAGCGGATATGTGCGAATTAGAGGCTGAATCGTGCGAAAATGAGCATAATTCGTGCAAAACGAGCAAAATTGTTCATTGTGGTGTCGAATTGTGCTCAGATAGGATAACTTAACATAACTAGATAGTACAGAGTCGAAATACAGCGGATATGTGCGAATTAGAGGCTGAATCGTTCGAAAATGAGCAAAATTCGTTCAAAACGAGCAAAATTCGTGCAAAACGAGCAAAATTGTTCATTGTGGTGACGAATTGTGCTCAGTTACGATAACTTAACATAACTAGATAGTACAGAGTCGAATTACAGCGGATATGTGCGAATTAGAGGCTGAATCGTGCGAAAATGAGCATAATTCGTTCATTACGAGAAAAATTGTTCATTGTGGTGTCGAATTGTGCTCAGTTACGATAACTTAACATAACTAGATAGTACAGAGTCGAATTGCAGCGGATATGTGCGAATTAGAGGCCGAATCGTGCGAAAATGAGCATAATTCGTGTAAAACGAGCAAAATTGTTCATTGTGGTGTCGAATTGTGCTCAGATAGGATAACTTAAAATAACTAGATAGTACAGAGTCGAATTGCAGCGGATATGTGCGAATTAGAGGCTGAATCGTTCGAAAATGAGCAAAATTCGTTCAAAACGAGCAAAATTCGTGCAAAACGAGCAAAATTGTTCATTGTCGTGTTGAATTGTGCTCAGATAGGATAACTTAACATAACTAGATAGTACAGAGTCGAATTACAGCGGATATGTGCGAATTAGAGGCTGAATCGTGCGAAAATGAGCATAATTCATTCATTACGAGCAAAATTGTTCATTGTGGTGTCGAATTGTGCTCAGTTACGATAACTTAACATGACTAGATAGTACAGAGTCGAATTACAGCGGATATGTGCGAATTAGAGGCTGAATCGTTCGAAAATGAGCAAAATTCGTTCAAAACGAGCAAAATTCGTGCAAAACGAGCAAAATTGTTCATTGTGGTGTTGAATTGTGCTCAGTTACGATAACTTAACATGACTAGATAGTACAGAGTCAAATTACAACGGATATGTGCGAATTAGAGGCTGAATCGTGCGAAAATGAGCATAATTCGTTCAAAACGAGCAAAATTGTTCATTGTGGTGTTGAATTGTGCTCAGTTACGATAACTTAACATGACTAGATAGTACAGAGTCGAATTACAGCGGATATGTGCGAATTAGAGGCTGAATCGTTCGAAAATGAGGAAAATTCGTTCAAACCGAGCAAAATTCGTGCAAAACGTGCAAAATTGTTCATTCTGGTGTCGAATTGTGCTCAGATAGGATAACTTAACATAACTAGATAGTACAGAGTCGAAATACAGCGGATATGTGCGAATTAGAGGCTGAATCGTTCGAAAATGAGCAAAATTCGTTCAAAACGAGCAAAATTCGTGCAAAACGAGCAAAATTGTTCATTGTGGTGTTGAATTGTGCTCAGTTACGATAACCTAACATGACTAGATAGTACAGAGTCAAATTACAACGGATATGTGCGAATTAGAGGCTGAATCGTGCGAAAATGAGCATAATTCGTTCAAAACGAGCAAAATTGTTCATTGTGGTGTTGAATTGTGCTCAGTTACGATAACTTAACATGACTAGATAGTACAGAGTCGAATTACAGCGGATATGTGCGAATTAGAGGCTGAATCGTGCGAAAATGAGCAAAATTCGTTCAAAACGAGCAAAATTCGTGCAAAACGAGCAAAATTGCTCATTGTGGTGTTGAATTGTGCTCAGATAGGATAACTTAACATAACTAGATAGTGCAGAGTCGAATTACAGCGGATATGTGCGAATTAGAGGCTGAATCGTGCGAAAATGAGCATAATTCGTTCATTACGAGCAAAATTGTTCATTGTGGTGTTGAATTGTGCTCAGTTACGATAACTTAACATAACTAGATAGTACAGAGTCGAATTATAGCGGATATGTGCGAATTACAGGCTGAATCGTGCGAAAATGATCATAATTCGTGCAAAACGAGCAAAATTGTTCATTGTGGTGTCGAATTGTGCTCAGATAGGATAACTTAACATAACTAGATAGTACAGAGTCGAATTACAGCGGATATGTGCGAATTAGAGGCTGAATCATGCGAAAATGAGCATAATTCGTTCATTACGAGCAAAATTCTTCATTGTGGTGTCGAATTGTGCTCAGTTACGATAACTTAACATGACTGGATAGTACAGAGTTGAATTACAGCGGATATGTGCGAATTAGAGGCCGAATCGTGCGAAAATGAGCATAATTCGTGTAAAACGAGCAAAATTGTTCATTGTGGTGTCGAATTGTGCTCAGATAGGATAACTTAAAATAACTAGATAGTACAGAGTCGAAATACAGCGGATATGTGCGAATTAGAGGCTGAATCGTTCGAAAATGAGCAAAATTCGTTCAAAACGAGCAAAATTCGTGCAAAACGAGCAAAATTGTTCATTGTGGTGTTGAATTGTGCTCAGTTACGATAACTTAACATGACTAGATAGTACAGAGTCAAATTACAACGGATATGTGCGAATTAGAGGCTGAATCGTGCGAAAATGAGCATAATTCGTTCAAAACGAGCAAAATTGTTCATTGTGGTGTTGAATTGTGCTCAGTTACGATAACTTAACATGACTAGATAGTACAGAATCGAATTACAGCGGATATGTGCGAATTAGAGGCTGAATCGTTCGAAAATGAGCAAAATTCGTTCAAAACGAGCAAAATTCGTGCAAAACGTGCAAAATTGTTCATTCTGGTGTCGAATTGTGCTCATATAGGATAACATAACATAACTAGATAGAACAGAGTCGAATTACAGCGGATATGTGCGAATTAGAGGCTGAATCGTGCGAAAATGAGCATAATTCGTTCATTACGAGCAAAATTGTTCATTGTGGTGTCGAATTGTGCTCAGATACAATAACTTAACATAACTAGATAGTACAGAGTCGAATTACAGCGGATATGTGCGAATTAGAGTCTGAATCGTGCGAAAATGAGCATAATTCGTGCAAAACGAGCAAAATTGTTCATTGTGGTGTCGAATTGTGCTCAGATAGGATAACTTAACATAACTAGATAGTACAGAGTCGAAATACAGCGGATATGTGCGAATTAGAGGCTGAATCGTTCGAAAATGAGCAAAATTCGTTCAAAACGAGCAAAATTCGTGCAAAACGAGCAAAATTGTTCATTGTGGTGTTGAATTGTGCTCAGTTACGATAACCTAACATAACTAGATAGTACAGAGTCGAAATACAGCGGATATGTGCGAATTAGAGGCTGAATCGTTCGAAAATGAGCATAATTCGTTCAAAACGAGCAAAATTGTTCATTGTGGTGTTGAATTGTGCTCAGATAGGATAACTTAACATAACTAGATAGTACAGAGTCGAATTACAGCGGATATGTGCGAATTAGAGGCTGAATCGTTCGAAAATGAGCAAAATTCGTTCAAAACGAGCAAAATTGGCGCAAAACGAGCAAAATTGTTCATTGTCGTGTTGAATTGTGCTCAGATAGGATAACTTAACATAACTAGATAGTACAGAGTCGAATTACAGCGGATATGTGCGAATTAGAGGCTGAATCGTGCGAAAATGAGCATAATTCGCTCATTACGAGCAAAATTGTTCATTGTGGTGTCGAATTGTGCTCAGTTACGATAACTTAACATGACTAGATAGTACAGAGTCGAATTACAGCGGATATGTGCGAACTAGAGGCTGAATCTTGCGAAAATGAGCATAATTCGTGCAAAACGAGCAAAATTGTTCATTGTGGTGTCGAATTGTGCTCATATAGGATAACTTAACATAACTAGATAGTACAGAGTCGAATTACAGCGGATATGTGCGAATTAGAGTCTGAATCGTGCGAAAATGAGCATAATTCGTGCATAACGAGCAAAATTGTTCATTGTGGTGTCGAATTGTGCTCAGTTACGATAACTTAACATAACTAGATAGTACAGAGTCGAATTACAGCGGATATGTGCGAATTAGAGGCTGAATCGTGCGAAAATGAGCAAAATTCGTTCAAAACGAGCAAAATTCGTGCAAAACGAGCAAAATTGTTCATTGTGGTGTTGAATTGTGCTCAGATAGGATAACTTAACATAACTAGATAGTACAGAGTCGAATTACAGCGGATATGTGCGAATTAGAGGCTGAATCGTGCGAAAATGAGCATAATTCGTTCATTACGAGCAAAATTGTTCATTGTGCTGTCGAATTGTGCTCAGTTACGATAACTTAACATAACTAGATAGTACAGAGTCGAATTATAGCGGATATGTGCGAATTACAGGCTGAATCGTGCGAAAATGAGCATAATTCGTGCAAAACGAGCAAAATTGTTCATTGTGGTGTCGAATTGTGCTCAGATAGGATAACTTAACATAACTAGATAGTACAGAGTCGAATTACAGCGGATATGTGCGAATTAGAGGCTGAATCGTGCGAAAATGAGCAAAATTCGTTCAAAACGAGCGAAATTCGTGCAAAACGAGCAAAATTGTTCATTGTGGTGTTGAATTGTGCTCAGATAGGATAACTTAACATAACTAGATAGTACAGAGTCGAATTACAGCGGATATGTGCGAATTAGAGGCTGAATCGTGCGAAAATGAGCATAATTCGTTCATTACGAGCAAAATTGTTCATTGTGGTGTCGAATTGTGCTCAGTTACGATAACTTAACATGACTGGATAGTACAGAGTTGAATTACAGCGGATATGTGCGAATTAGAGGCTGAATCGTGCGAAAATGAGTATAATTCGTTCAAAACGAGCAAAATTGTTCATTGTGGTGTTGAATTGTGCTCAGTTACGATAACTTAACATGACTGGATAGTACAGAGTCGAATTACAGCGGATATGTGCGAATTAGAGGCTGAATCGTGCGAAAATGAGCATAATTCGTGCCAAACGAGCAAAATTGTTCATTGTGGTGTTGAATTGTGCTCAGATAGGATAACTTAACATAACTAGATAGTACAGAGTCGAATTACAGCGGATATGTGCGAATTAGAGGCTGAATCGTGCGAAAATGAGCATAATTCGTGCAAAACGAGCAAAATTGTTCATTGTGGTGTCGAATTGTGCTCAGATAGGATAACTTAACATAACTAGATAGTACAGAGTCGAAATACAGCGGATATGTGCGAATTAGAGGCTGAATCGTTCGAAAATGAGCAAAATTCGTTCAAAACGAGCAAAATTCGTGCAAAACGAGCAAAATTGTTCATTGTGGTGTCGAATTGTGCTCAGTTACGATAAGTTAACATAACTAGATAGTACAGAGTCGAATTACAGCGGATATGTGCGAATTAGAGGCTGAATCGTGCGAAAACGAGCAAAATTCGTGCAAAACGAGCAAAATTGTTCATTGTGGTGTTGAATTGTGCTCAGATAGGATAACTTAACATAACTAGATAGTACAGAGTCGAATTACAGCGGATATGTGCGACTTAGAGGCTGAATCGTGCGAAAATGAGCATAATTCGTTCATTACGAGCAAAATTGTTCATTGTGGTGTCGA
Organism: Megachile rotundata; assembly: GCF_050947335.1. Lineage (NCBI taxonomy): Eukaryota > Metazoa > Arthropoda > Insecta > Hymenoptera > Megachilidae > Megachile > Megachile rotundata. Next base: position 182,847 of record NW_027473518.1, on the reverse strand, counting down.
ATTGTGCTCAGTTACGATAACTTAACATGACTAGATAGTACAGAGTCGAATTACAGCGGATATGTGCGAACTAGAGGCTGAATCTTGCGAAGATGAGCATAATTCGTGCAAAACGAGCAAAATTGTTCATTCTGGTGTCGAATTGTGCTCATATAGGATAACTTAACATAACTAGATAGTACAGAGTCGAATTACAGCGGATATGTGCGAATTAGAGGCTGAATCGTGCGAAAATGAGCATAATTCGTTCAAAACGAGCAAAATTGTTCATTGTGGTGTCGAATTGTGCTCAGTTACGATAACTTAACATAACTAGATAGTACAGAGTCGAATTGCAGCGGATATGTGCGAATTAGAGGCCGAATCGTGCGAAAATGAGCATAATTCGTGTAAAACGAGCAAAATTGTTCATTGTGGTGTCGAATTGTGCTCAGATAGGATAACTTAAAATAACTAGATAGTACAGAGTCGAAATACAGCGGATATGTGCGAATTAGGGGCTGAATCGTTCGAAAATGAGCAAAATTCGCTCAAAACGAGCAAAATTCGTGCAAAACGAGCAAAATTGTTCATTGTGGTGTTGAATTGTGCTCAGATAGGATAACTTAACATAACTAGATAGTACAGAGTCGAATTACAGCGGATATGTGCGAATTAGAGGCTGAATCGTGCGAAAATGAGCATAATTCGTGCAAAACGAGCAAAATTGTTCATTGTGGTGTCGAATTGTGCTCAGTTACAATAACTTAACATAACTAGATAGTACAGAGTCGAATTGCAGCGGATATGTGCGAATTAGAGTCTGAATCGTGCGAAAATGAGCATAATTCGTGCAAAACGAGCAAAATTGTTCATTGTGGTGTCGAATTGTGCTCAGATAGGATAACTTAAAATAACTAGATAGTACAGAGTCGAATTACAGCGGATATGTGCGACTTAGAGGCTGAATCGTGCGAAAATGAGCATAATTCGTTCATTACGAGCAAAATTGTTCATTGTGGTGTCGAATTGTGCTCAGTTACAATAACTTAACATAACTAGATAGTACAGAGTCGAATTACAGCGGATATGTGCGAATTAGAGTCTGAATCGTGCGAAAATGAGCATAATTCGTGCAAAACGAGCAAAATTGTTCATTGTGGTGTCGAATTGTGCTCAGATAGGATAACTTAACATAACTAGATAGAGCAGAGTCGAATTACAGCGGATATGTGCGAATTAGAGGCTGAATCGTGCGAAAATGAGCATAATTCGTGCAAAACGAGCAAAATTGTTCATTGTGGTGTCGAATTGTGCTCAGATAGGATAACTTAACATAACTAGATAGTACAGAGTCGAAATACAGCGGATATGTGCGAATTAGAGGCTGAATCGTTCGAAAATGAGCAAAATTCGTTCAAAACGAGCAAAATTCGTGCAAAACGTGCAAAATTGTTCATTGTGGTGACGAATTGTGCTCAGTTACGATGACTTAACATAACTAGATAGTACAGAGTCGAATTACAGCGGATATGTGCGAATTAGAGGCTGAATCGTGCGAAAATGAGCATAATTCGTTCATTACGAGAAAAATTGTTCATTGTGGTGTCGAATTGTGCTCAGTTACGATAACTTAACATAACTAGATAGTACAGAGTCGAATTGCAGCGGATATGTGCGAATTAGAGGCCGAATCGTGCGAAAATGAGCATAATTCGTGTAAAACGAGCAAAATTGTTCATTGTGGTGTCGAATTGTGCTCAGATAGGATAACTTAAAATAACTAGATAGTACAGAGTCGAATTGCAGCGGATATGTGCGAATTAGAGGCTGAATCGTTCGAAAATGAGCAAAATTCGTTCAAAACGAGCAAAATTCGTGCAAAACGAGCAAAATTGTTCATTGTCGTGTTGAATTGTGCTCAGATAGGATAACTTAACATAACTAGATAGTACAGTGTCGAATTACAGCGGATATGTGCGAATTAGAGGCTGAATCGTGCGAAAATGAGCATAATTCATTCATTACGAGCAAAATTGTTCATTGTGGTGTCGAATTGTGCTCAGTTACGATAACTTAACATGACTAGATAGTACAGAGTCGAATTACAGCGGATATGTGCGAATTAGAGGCTGAATCGTTCGAAAATGAGCAAAATTCGTTCAAAACGAGCAAAATTCGTGCAAAACGAGCAAAATTGTTCATTGTGGTGTCGAATTGTGCTCAGATAGGATAACTTAACATAACTAGATAGTACAGAGTCGAATTACAGCGGATATGTGCGAATTAGAGGCTGAATCATGCGAAAATGAGCATAATTCGTTCATTACGAGCAAAATTGTTCATTGTGGTGTCGAATTGTGCTCAGTTACGATAACTTAACATGACTGGATAGTACAGAGTTGAATTACAGCGGATATGTGCGAATTAGAGGCTGAATCGTGCGAAAATGAGCATAATTCGTTCAAAACGAGCAAAATTGTTCATTGTGGTGTTGAATTGTGCTCAGTTACGATAACTTAACATGACTGGATAGTACAGAGTCGAATTACAGCGGATATGTGCGAATTAGAGGCTGAATCGTGCGAAAATGAGCATAATTCGTGCCAAACGAGCAAAATTGTTCATTGTGGTGTTGAATTGTGCTCAGATAGGATAACTTAACATAACTAGATAGTACAGAGTCGAATTACAGCGGATATGTGCGAATTAGAGGCTGAATCGTGGGAAAATGAGCATAATTCGTGCAAAACGAGCAAAATTGTTCATTGTGGTGTCGAATTGTGCTCAGATAGGATAACTTAACATAACTAGATAGTACAGAGTCGAAATACAGCGGATATGTGCGAATTAGAGGCTGAATCGTTCGAAAATGAGCAAAATTCGTTCAAAACGAGCAAAATTCGTGCAAAACGAGCAAAATTGTTCATTGTGGTGTCGAATTGTGCTCAGTTACGATAACTTAACATAACTAGATAGTACAGAGTCGAATTACAGCGGATATGTGCGAATTAGAGGCTGAATCGTGCGAAAATGAGCATAATTCGTTCATTACGAGCAAAATTGTTCATTGTGGTGTCGAATTGTGCTCAGTTACGATAACTTAACATGACTAGATAGTACAGAGTCGAATTACAGCGGATATGTGCGAACTAGAGGCTGAATCTTGCGAAAATGAGCATAATTCGTGCAAAACGAGCAAAATTGTTCATTCTGGTGTCGAATTGTGCTCAGATAGGATAACTTAACATAACTAGATAGTACAGAGTCGAATTACAGCGGATATGTGCGAATTAGAGGCTGAATCGTGCGAAAATGAGCATAATTCGTTCAAAACGAGCAAAATTGTTCATTGTGGTGTCGAATTGTGCTCAGTTACGATAACTTAACATAACTAGATAGCACAGAGTCGAATTGCAGCGGATATGTGCGAATTAGAGGCCGAATCGTGCGAAAATGAGCATAATTCGTGTAAAACGAGCAAAATTGTTCATTGTGGTGTCGAATTGTGCTCAGATAGGATAACTTAAAATAACTAGATAGTACAGAGTCGAAATACAGCGGATATGTGCGAATTAGGGGCTGAATCGTTCGAAAATGAGCAAAATTCGCTCAAAACGAGCAAAATTCGTGCAAAACGAGCAAAATTGTTCATTGTGGTGTTGAATTGTGCTCAGATAGGATAACTTAACATAACTAGATAGTACAGAGTCGAATTACAGCGGATATGTGCGAATTAGAGGCTGAATCGTTCGAAAATGAGCAAAATTCGTTCAAAACGAGCAAAATTGGTGCAAAACGAGCAAAATTGTTCATTGTCGTGTTGAATTGTGCTCAGATAGGATAACTTAACATAACTAGATAGTACAGAGTCGAATTACAGCGGATATGTGCGAATTAGAGGCTGAATCGTGCGAAAATGAGCATAATTCGCTCATTACGAGCAAAATTGTTCATTGTGGTGTCGAATTGTGCTCAGTTACGATAACTTAACATGACTAGATAGTACAGAGTCGAATTACAGCGGATATGTGCGAACTAGAGGCTGAATCTTGCGAAAATGAGCATAATTCGTGCAAAACGAGCAAAATTGTTCATTGTGGTGTCGAATTGTGCTCATATAGGATAACTTAACATAACTAGATAGTACAGAGTCGAATTACAGCGGATATGTGCGAATTAGAGTCTGAATCGTGCGAAAATGAGCATAATTCGTGCAAAACGAGCAAAATTGTTCATTGTGGTGTCGAATTGTGCTCAGTTACGATAACTTGACATAACTAGATAGTACAGAGTCGAATTACAGCGGATATGTGCGAATTAGAGGCTGAATCGTGCGAAAATGAGCAAAATTCGTTCAAAACGAGCAAAATTCGTGCAAAACGAGCAAAATTGTTCATTGTGGTGTTGAATTGTGCTCAGATAGGATAACTTAACATAACTAGATAGTACAGAGTCGAATTACAGCGGATATGTGCGAATTAGAGGCTGAATCGTGCGAAAATGAGCATAATTCGTTCATTACGAGCAAAATTGTTCATTGTGCTGTCGAATTGTGCTCAGTTACGATAACTTAACATAACTAGATAGTACAGAGTCGAATTATAGCGGATATGTGCGAATTACAGGCTGAATCGTGCGAAAATGAGCAAAATTCGTTCAAAACGAGCAAAATTCGTGCAAAACGAGCAAAATTGTTCATTGTGGTGTTGAATTGTGCTCAGTTACGATAACTTAACATGACTAGATAGTACAGAGTCAAATTACAACGGATATGTGCGAATTAGAGGCTGAATCGTGCGAAAATGAGCATAATTCGTTCAAAACGAGCAAAATTGTTCATTGTGGTGTTGAATTGTGCTCAGTTACGATAACTTAACATGACTAGATAGTACAGAGTCGAATTACAGCGGATATGTGCGAATTAGAGGCTGAATCGTTCGAAAATGAGGAAAATTCGTTCAAACCGAGCAAAATTCGTGCAAAACGTGCAAAATTGTTCATTCTGGTGTCGAATTGTGCTCAGATAGGATAACTTAACATAACTAGATAGTACAGAGTCGAAATACAGCTGATATGTGCGAATTAGAGGCTGAATCGTTCGAAAATGAGCAAAATTCGTTCAAAACGAGCAAAATTCGTGCAAAACGAGCAAAATTGTTCATTGTGGTGTTGAATTGTGCTCAGTTACGATAACCTAACATGACTAGATAGTACAGAGTCAAATTACAACGGATATGTGCGAATTAGAGGCTGAATCGTGCGAAAATGAGCATAATTCGTTCATTACGAGCAAAATTGTTCATTGTGCTGTCGAATTGTGCTCAGTTACGATAACTTAACATGACTGGATAGTACAGAGTTGAATTACAGCGGATATGTGCGAATTAGAGGCTGAATCGTGCGAAAATGAGCATAATTCGTTCAAAACGAGCAAAATTGTTCATTGTGGTGTTGAATTGTGCTCAGTTACGATAACTTAACATGACTGGATAGTACAGAGTCGAATTACAGCGGATATGTGCGAATTAGAGGCTGAATCGTGCGAAAATGAGCATAATTCGTGCCAAACGAGCAAAATTGTTCATTGTGGTGTTGAATTGTGCTCAGATAGGATAACTTAACATAACTAGATAGTACAGAGTCGAATTACAGCGGATATGTGCGAATTAGAGGCTGAATCGTGCGAAAATGAGCATAATTCGTGCAAAACGAGCAAAATTGTTCATTGTGGTGTCGAATTGTGCTCAGATAGGATAACTTAACATAACTAGATAGTACAGAGTCGAAATACAGCGGATATGTGCGAATTAGAGGCTGAATCGTTCGAAAATGAGCAAAATTCGTTCAAAACGAGCAAAATTCGTGCAAAACGAGCAAAATTGTTCATTGTGGTGTCGAATTGTGCTCAGTTACGATAACTTAACATAACTAGATAGTACAGAGTCGAATTACAGCGGATATGTGCGAATTAGAGGCTGAATCGTGCGAAAATGAGCATAATTCGTTCATTACGAGCAAAATTGTTCATTGTGGTGTCGAATTGTGCTCAGTTACGATAACTTAACATGACTAGATAGTACAGAGTCGAATTACAGCGGATATGTGCGAACTAGAGGCTGAATCTTGCGAAAATGAGCATAATTCGTGCAAAACGAGCAAAATTGTTCATTCTGGTGTCGAATTGTGCTCATATAGGATAACTTAACATAACTAGATAGTACAGAGTCGAATTACAGCGGATATGTGCGAATTAGAGGCTGAATCGTGCGAAAATGAGCATAATTCGTTCAAAACGAGCAAAATTGTTCATTGTGGTGTCGAATTGTGCTCAGTTACGATAACTTAACATAACTAGATAGTACAGAGTCGAATTGCAGCGGATATGTGCGAATTAGAGGCCGAATCGTGCGAAAATGAGCATAATTCGTGTAAAACGAGCAAAATTGTTCATTGTGGTGTCGAATTGTGCTCAGATAGGATAACTTAAAATAACTAGATAGTACAGAGTCGAAATACAGCGGATATGTGCGAATTAGGGGCTGAATCGTTCGAAAATGAGCAAAATTCGCTCAAAACGAGCAAAATTCGTGCAAAACGAGCAAAATTGTTCATTGTGGTGTTGAATTGTGCTCAGATAGGATAACTTAACATAACTAGATAGTACAGAGTCGAATTACAGCGGATATGTGCGAATTAGAGGCTGAATCGTGCGAAAATGAGCATAATTCGTGCAAAACGAGCAAAATTGTTCATTGTGGTGTCGAATTGTGCTCAGTTACAATAACTTAACATAACTAGATAGTTCAGAGTCGAATTGCAGCGGATATGTGCGAATTAGAGTCTGAATCGTGCGAAAATGAGCATAATTCGTGCAAAACGAGCAAAATTGTTCATTGTGGTGTCGAATTGTGCTCAGATAGGATAACTTAACATAACTAGATAGTACAGAGTCGAAATACAGCGGATATGTGCGAATTAGAGGCTGAATCGTTCGAAAATGAGCAAAATTCGTTCAAAACGAGCAAAATTCGTGCAAAACGAGCAAAATTGTTCATTGTGGTGTTGAATTGTGCTCAGTTACGATAACCTAACATAACTAGATAGTACAGAGTCGAAATACAGCGGATATGTGCGAATTAGAGGCTGAATCGTTCGAAAATGAGCATAATTCGTTCAAAACGAGCAAAATTGTTCATTGTGGTGTTGAATTGTGCTCAGATAGGATAACTTAACATAACTAGATAGTACAGAGTCGAATTACAGCGGATATGTGCGAATTAGAGGCTGAATCGTTCGAAAATGAGCAAAATTCGTTCAAAACGAGCAAAATTGGTGCAAAACAAGCAAAATTGTTCATTGTCGTGTTGAATTGTGCTCAGATAGGATAACTTAACATAACTAGATAGTACAGAGTCGAATTACAGCGGATATGTGCGAATTAGAGGCTGAATCGTGCGAAAATGAGCATAATTCGCTCATTACGAGCAAAATTGTTCATTGTGGTGTCGAATTGTGCTCAGTTACGATAACTTAACATGACTAGATAGTACAGAGTCGAATTACAGCGGATATGTGCGAACTAGAGGCTGAATCTTGCGAAAATGAGCATAATTCGTGCAAAACGAGCAAAATTGTTCATTGTGGTGTCGAATTGTGCTCATATAGGATAACTTAACATAACTAGATAGTACAGAGTCGAATTACAGCGGATATGTGCGAATTAGAGTCTGAATCGTGCGAAAATGAGCATAATTCGTGCAAAACGAGCAAAATTGTTCATTGTGGTGTCGAATTGTGCTCAGTTACGATAACTTAACATAACTAGATAGTACAGAGTCGAATTACAGCGGATATGTGCGAATTAGAGGCTGAATCGTGCGAAAATGAGCAAAATTCGTTCAAAACGAGCAAAATTCGTGCAAAACGAGCAAAATTGTTCATTGTGGTGTTGAATTGTGCTCAGATAGGATAACTTAACATAACTAGATAGTACAGAGTCGAATTACAGCGGATATGTGCGAATTAGAGGCTGAATCGTGCGAAAATGAGCATAATTCGTTCATTACGAGCAAAATTGTTCATTGTGCTGTCGAATTGTGCTCAGTTACGATAACTTAACATAACTAGATAGTACAGAGTCGAATTATAGCGGATATGTGCGAATTACAGGCTGAATCGTGCGAAAATGAGCATAATTCGTGCAAAACGAGCATAATTGTTCATTGTGGTGTCGAATTGTGCTCAGATAGGATAACTTAACATAACTAGATAGTACAGAGTCGAATTACAGCGGATATGTGCGAATTAGAGGCTGAATCGTGCGAAAATGAGCAAAATTCGTTCAAAACGAGCGAAATTCGTGCAAAACGAGCAAAATTGTTCATTGTGGTGTTGAATTGTGCTCAGATAGGATAACTTAACATAACTAGATAGTACAGAGTCGAATTACAGCGGATATGTGCGAATTAGAGGCTGAATCGTGCGAAAATGAGCATAATTCGTTCATTACGAGCAAAATTGTTCATTGTGGTGTCGAATTGTGCTCAGTTACGATAACTTAACATGACTGGATAGTACAGAGTTGAATTACAGCGGATATGTGCGAATTAGAGGCTGAATCGTGCGAAAATGAGCATAATTCGTTCAAAACGAGCAAAATTGTTCATTGTGGTGTTGAATTGTGCTCAGTTACGATAACTTAACATGACTGGATAGTACAGAGTCGAATTACAGCGGATATGTGCGAATTAGAGGCTGAATCGTGCGAAAATGAGCATAATTCGTGCCAAACGAGCAAAATTGTTCATTGTGGTGTTGAATTGTGCTCAGATAGGATAACTTAACATAACTAGATAGTACAGAGTCGAATTACAGCGGATATGTGCGAATTAGAGGCTGAATCGTGCGAAAATGAGCATAATTCGTGCAAAACGAGCAAAATTGTTCATTGTGGTGTCGAATTGTGCTCAGATAGGATAACTTAACATAACTAGATAGTACAGAGTCGAAATACAGCGGATATGTGCGAATTAGAGGCTGAATCGTTCGAAAATGAGCAAAATTCGTTCAAAACGAGCAAAATTCGTGCAAAACGAGCAAAATTGTTCATTGTGGTGTCGAATTGTGCTCAGTTACGATAACTTAACATAACTAGATAGTACAGAGTCGAATTACAGCGGATATGTGCGACTTAGAGGCTGAATCGTGCGAAAATGAGCATAATTCGTTCATTACGAGCAAAATTGTTCATTGTGGTGTCGAATTGTGCTCAGTTACGATAACTTAACATGACTAGATAGTACAGAGTCGAATTACAGCGGATATGTGCGAACTAGAGGCTGAATCTTGCGAAAATGAGCATAATTCGTGCAAAACGAGCAAAATTGTTCATTCTGGTGTCGAATTGTGCTCATATAGGATAACTTAACATAACTAGATAGTACAGAGTCGAATTACAGCGGATATGTGCGAATTAGAGGCTGAATCGTGCGAAAATGAGCATAATTCGTTCAAAACGAGCAAAATTGTTCATTGTGGTGTCGAATTGTGCTCAGTTACGATAACTTAACATAACTAGATAGTACAGAGTCGAATTGCAGCTGATATGTGCGAATTAGAGGCCGAATCGTGCGAAAATGAGCATAATTCGTGTAAAACGAGCAAAATTGTTCATTGTGGTGTCGAATTGTGCTCAGATAGGATAACTTAAAATAACTAGATAGTACAGAGTCGAAATACAGCGGATATGTGCGAATTAGGGGCTGAATCGTTCGAAAATGAGCAAAATTCGCTCAAAACGAGCAAAATTCGTGCAAAACGAGCAAAATTGTTCATTGTGGTGTTGAATTGTGCTCAGATAGGATAACTTAACATAACTAGATAGTACAGAGTCGAATTACAGCGGATATGTGCGAATTAGAGGCTGAATCGTGCGAAAATGAGCATAATTCGTGCAAAACGAGCAAAATTGTTCATTGTGGTGTCGAATTGTGCTCAGTTACAATAACTTAACATAACTAGATAGTACAGAGTCGAATTGCAGCGGATATGTGCGAATTAGAGTCTGAATCGTGCGAAAATGAGCATAATTCGTGCAAAACGAGCAAAATTGTTCATTGTGGTGTCGAATTGTGCTCAGATAGGATAACTTAACATAACTAGATAGTACAGAGTCGAAATACAGCGGATATGTGCGAATTAGAGGCTGAATCGTTCGAAAATGAGCAAAATTCGTTCAAAACGAGCAAAATTCGTGCAAAACGAGCAAAATTGTTCATTGTGGTGTTGAATTGTGCTCAGTTACGATAACCTAACATAACTAGATAGTACAGAGTCGAAATACAGCGGATATGTGCGAATTAGAGGCTGAATCGTTCGAAAATGAGCATAATTCGTTCAAAACGAGCAAAATTGTTCATTGTGGTGTTGAATTGTGCTCAGATAGGATAACTTAACATAACTAGATAGTACAGAGTCGAATTACAGCGGATATGTGCGAATTAGAGGCTGAATCGTTCGAAAATGAGCAAAATTCGTTCAAAACGAGCAAAATTGGTGCAAAACGAGCAAAATTGTTCATTGTCGTGTTGAATTGTGCTCAGATAGGATAACTTAACATAACTAGATAGTACAGAGTCGAATTACAGCGGATATGTGCGAATTAGAGGCTGAATCGTGCGAAAATGAGCATAATTCGCTCATTACGAGCAAAATTGTTCATTGTGGTGTCGAATTGTGCTCAGTTACGATAACTTAACATGACTAGATAGTACAGAGTCGAATTACAGCGGATATGTGCGAACTAGAGGCTGAATCTTGCGAAAATGAGCATAATTCGTGCAAAACGAGCAAAATTGTTCATTGTGGTGTCGAATTGTGCTCATATAGGATAACTTAACATAACTAGATAGTACAGAGTCGAATTACAGCGGATATGTGCGAATTAGAGTCTGAATCGTGCGAAAATAAGCATAATTCGTGCAAAACGAGCAAAATTGTTCATTGTGGTGTCGAATTGTGCTCAGTTACGATAACTTAACATAACTAGATAGTACAGAGTCGAATTACAGCGGATATGTGCGAATTAGAGGCTGAATCGTGCGAAAATGAGCAAAATTCGTTCAAAACGAGCAAAATTCGTGCAAAACGAGCAAAATTGTTCATTGTGGTGTTGAATTGTGCTCAGATAGGATAACTTAACATAACTAGATAGTACAGAGTCGAATTACAGCGGATATGTGCGAATTAGAGGCTGAATCGTGCGAAAATGAGCATAATTCGTTCATTACGAGCAAAATTGTTCATTGTGCTGTCGAATTGTGCTCAGTTACGATAACTTAACATAACTAGATAGTACAGAGTCGAATTATAGCGGATATGTGCGAATTACAGGCTGAATCGTGCGAAAATGAGCATAATTCGTGCAAAACGAGCAAAATTGTTCATTGTGGTGTCGAATTGTGCTCAGATAGGATAACTTAACATAACTAGATAGTACAGAGTCGAATTACAGCGGATATGTGCGAATTAGAGGCTGAATCGTGCGAAAATGAGCAAAATTCGTTCAAAACGAGCGAAATTCGTGCAAAACGAGCAAAATTGTTCATTGTGGTGTTGAATTGTGCTCAGATAGGATAACTTAACATAACTAGATAGTACAGAGTCGAATTACAGCGGATATGTGCGAATTAGAGGCTGAATCGTGCGAAAATGAGCATAATTCGTTCATTACGAGCAAAATTGTTCATTGTGGTGTCGAATTGTGCTCAGTTACGATAACTTAACATGACTGGATAGTACAGAGTTGAATTACAGCGGATATGTGCGAATTAGAGGCTGAATCGTGCGAAAATGAGCATAATTCGTTCAAAACGAGCAAAATTGTTCATTGTGGTGTTGAATTGTGCTCAGTTACGATAACTTAACATGACTGGATAGTACAGAGTCGAATTACAGCGGATATGTGCGAATTAGAGGCTGAATCGTGCGAAAATGAGCATAATTCGTGCCAAACGAGCAAAATTGTTCATTGTGGTGTTGAATTGTGCTCAGATAGGATAACTTAACATAACTAGATAGTACAGAGTCGAATTACAGCGGATATGTGCGAATTAGAGGCTGAATCGTGCGAAAATGAGCATAATTCGTGCAAAACGAGCAAAATTGTTCATTGTGGTGTCGAATTGTGCTCAGATAGGATAACTTAACATAACTAGATAGTACAGAGTCGAAATACAGCGGATATGTGCGAATTAGAGGCTGAATCGTTCGAAAATGAGCAAAATTCGTTCAAAACGAGCAAAATTCGTGCAAAACGAGCAAAATTGTTCATTGTGGTGTCGAATTGTGCTCAGTTACGATAACTTAACATAACTAGATAGTACAGAGTCGAATTACAGCGGATATGTGCGAATTAGAGGCTGAATCGTGCGAAAATGAGCATAATTCGTTCATTACGAGCAAAATTGTTCATTGTGGTGTCGAATTATGCTCAGTTACGATAACTTAACATAACTAGATAGTACAGAGTCGAATTGCAGCGGATATGTGCGAATTAGAGGCCGAATCGTGCGAAAATGAGCATAATTCGTGTAAAACGAGCAAAATTGTTCATTGTGGTGTCGAATTGTGCTCAGATAGGATAACTTAAAATAACTAGATAGTACAGAGTCGAATTGCAGCGGATATGTGCGAATTAGAGGCTGAATCGTTCGAAAATGAGCAAAATTCGTTCAAAACGAGCAAAATTCGTGCAAAACGAGCAAAATTGTTCATTGTCGTGTTGAATTGTGCTCAGATAGGATAACTTAACATAACTAGATAGTACAGAGTCGAATTACAGCGGATATGTGCGAATTAGAGGCTGAATCGTGCGAAAATGAGCATAATTCATTCATTACGAGCAAAATTGTTCATTGTGGTGTCGAATTGTGCTCAGTTACGATAACTTAACATGACTAGATAGTACAGAGTCGAATTACAGCGGATATGTGCGAATTAGAGGCTGAATCGTTCGAAAATGAGCAAAATTCGTTCAAAACGAGCAAAATTCGTGCAAAACGAGCAAAATTGTTCATTGTGGTGTTGAATTGTGCTCAGTTACGATAGCTTAACATGACTAGATAGTACAGAGTCAAATTACAACGGATATGTGCGAATTAGAGGCTGAATCGTGCGAAAATGAGCATAATTCGTTCAAAACGAGCAAAATTGTTCATTGTGGTGTTGAATTGTGCTCAGTTACGATAACTTAACATGACTAGATAGTACAGAGTCGAATTACAGCGGATATGTGCGAATTAGAGGCTGAATCGTTCGAAAATGAGCAAAATTCGTTCAAACCGAGCAAAATTCGTGCAAAACGTGCAAAATTGTTCATTCTGGTGTCGAATTGTGCTCAGATAGGATAACTTAACATAACTAGATAGTACAGAGTCGAAATACAGCGGATATGTGCGAATTAGAGGCTGAATCGTTCGAAAATGAGCAAAATTCGTTCAAAACGAGCAAAATTCGTGCAAAACGAGCAAAATTGTTCATTGTGGTGTTGAATTGTGCTCAGTTACGATAACCTAACATGACTAGATAGTACAGAGTCAAATTACAACGGATATGTGCGAATTAGAGGCTGAATCGTGCGAAAATGAGCATAATTCGTTCAAAACGAGCAAAATTGTTCATTGTGGTGTTGAATTGTGCTCAGTTACGATAACTTAACATGACTAGATAGTACAGAGTCGAATTACAGCGGATATGTGCGAATTAGAGGCTGAATCGTGCGAAAATGAGCAAAATTCGTTCAAAACGAGCAAAATTCGTGCAAAACGAGCAAAATTGCTCATTGTGGTGTTGAATTGTGCTCAGATAGGATAACTTAACATAACTAGATAGTGCAGAGTCGAATTACAGCGGATATGTGCGAATTAGAGGCTGAATCGTGCGAAAATGAGCATAATTCGTTCATTACGAGCAAAATTGTTCATTGTGCTGTCGAATTGTGCTCAGTTACGATAACTTAACATAACTAGATAGTACAGAGTCGAATTATAGCGGATATGTGCGAATTACAGGCTGAATCGTGCGAAAATGATCATAATTCGTGCAAAACGAGCAAAATTGTTCATTGTGGTGTCGAATTGTGCTCAGATAGGATAACTTAACATAACTAGATAGTACAGAGTCGAATTACAGCGGATATGTGCGAATTAGAGGCTGAATCATGCGAAAATGAGCATAATTCGTTCATTACGAGCAAAATTGTTCATTGTGGTGTCGAATTGTGCTCAGTTACGATAACTTAACATGACTGGATAGTACAGAGTTGAATTACAGCGGATATGTGCGAATTAGAGGCTGAATCGTGCGAAAATGAGCATAATTCGTTCAAAACGAGCAAAATTGTTCATTGTGGTGTTGAATTGTGCTCAGTTACGATAACTTAACATGACTGGATAGTACAGAGTCGAATTACAGCGGATATGTGCGAATTAGAGGCTGAATCGTGCGAAAATGAGCATAATTCGTGCCAAACGAGCAAAATTGTTCATTGTGGTGTTGTATTGTGCTCAGATAGGATAACTTAACATAACTAGATAGTACAGAGTCGAATTACAGCGGATATGTGCGAATTAGAGGCTGAATCGTGCGAAAATGAGCATAATTCGTGCAAAACGAGCAAAATTGTTCATTGTGGTGTCGAATTGTGCTCAGATAGGATAACTTAACATAACTAGATAGTACAGAGTCGAAATACAGCGGATATGTGCGAATTAGAGGCTGAATCGTTCGAAAATGAACAAAATTCGTTCAAAACGAGCAAAATTCGTGCAAAACGAGCAAAATTGTTCATTGTGGTGTCGAATTGTGCTCAGTTACGATAACTTAACATAACTAGATAGTACAGAGTCGAATTACAGCGGATATGTGCGAATTAGAGGCTGAATCGTGCGAAAATGAGCATAATTCGTTCATTACGAGCAAAATTGTTCATTGTGGTGTCGAATTGTGCTCAGTTACAATAACTTAACATAACTAGATAGTATAGAGTCGAATTACAGCGGATATGTGCGAATTAGAGTCTGAATCGTGCGAAAATGAGCATAATTCGTGCCAAACGAGCAAAATTGTTCATTGTGGTGTCGAATTGTGCTCAGATAGGATAACTTAACATAACTAGATAGTACAGAGTCGAATTACAGCGGATATGTGCGAATTAGAGGCTGAATCGTGCGAAAATGAGCATAATTCGTGCAAAACGAGCAAAATTGTTCATTGTGGTGTCGAATTGTGCTCAGTTACGATAACTTAACATAACTAGATAGTACAGAGTCGAATTGCAGCGGATATGTGCGAATTAGAGGCCGAATCGTGCGAAAATGAGCATAATTCGTGTAAAACGAGCAAAATTGTTCATTGTGGTGTCGAATTGTGCTCAGATAGGATAACTTAAAATAACTAGATAGTACAGAGTCGAATTGCAGCGGATATGTGCGAATTAGAGGCTGAATCGTTGGAAAATGAGCAAAATTCGTTCAAAACGAGCAAAATTCGTGCAAAACGAGCAAAATTGTTCATTGTCGTGTTGAATTGTGCTCAGATAGGATAACTTAACATAACTAGATAGTACAGAGTCGAATTACAGCGGATATGTGCGAATTAGAGGCTGAATCGTGCGAAAATGAGCATAATTCGTTCATTACGAGCAAAATTGTTCATTGTGGTGTCGAATTGTGCTCAGTTACGATAACTTAACATGACTAGATAGTACAGAGTCGAATTACAGCGGATATGTGCGAACTAGAGGCTGAATCTTGCGAAAATGAGCATAATTCGTGCAAAACGAGCAAAATTGTTCATTCTGGTGTCGAATTGTGCTCATATAGGATAACTTAACATAACTAGATAGTACAGAGTCGAATTACAGCGGATATGTGCGAATTAGAGGCTGAATCGTGCGAAAATGAGCATAATTCGTTCAAAACGAGCAAAATTGTTCATTGTGGTGTCGAATTGTGCTCAGTTACGATAACTTAACATAACTAGATAGTACAGAGTCGAAATACAGCGGATATGTGCGAATTAGAGGCTGAATCGTTCGAAAATGAGCAAAATTCGTTCAAAACGAGCAAAATTCGTGCAAAACGAGCAAAATTGTTCATTGTGGTGTCGAATTGTGCTCAGTTACGATAACTTAACATAACTAGATAGTACAGAGTCGAATTACAGCGGATATGTGCGAATTAGAGGCTGAATCGGGCGAAAATGAGCATAATTCGTTCATTACGAGCAAAATTGTTCATTGTGGTGTCGAATTGTGCTCAGTTACGATAACTTAACATGACTAGATAGTACAGAGTCGAATTACAGCGGATATGTGCGAACTAGAGGCTGAATCTTGCGAAAATGAGCATAATTCGTGCAAAACGAGCAAAATTGTTCATTCTGGTGTCGAATTGTGCTCATATAGGATAACTTAACATAACTAGATAGTACAGAGTCGAATTACAGCGGATATGTGCAAATTAGAGGCTGAATCGTGCGAAAATGAGCATAATTCGTGCAAAACGAGCAAAATTGTTCATTGTGGTGTCGAATTGTGCTCAGATACAATAACTTAACATAACTAGATAGTACAGAGTCGAATTACAGCGGATATGTGCGAATTAGAGTCTGAATCGTGCGAAAATGAGCATAATTCGTGCAAAACGAGCAAAATTGTTCATTGTGGTGTCGAATTGTGCTCAGATAGGATAACTTAACATAACTAGATAGTACAGAGTCGAAATACAGCGGATATGTGCGAATTAGAGGCTGAATCGTTCGAAAATGAGCAAAATTCGTTCAAAACGAGCAAAATTCGTGCAAAACGAGCAAAATTGTTCATTGTGGTGTTGAATTGTGCTCAGTTACGATAACCTAACATAACTAGATAGTACAGAGTCGAAATACAGCGGATATGTGCGAATTAGAGGCTGAATCGTTCGAAAATGAGCATAATTCGTTCAAAACGAGCAAAATTGTTCATTGTGGTGTTGAATTGTGCTCAGATAGGATAACTTAACATAACTAGATAGTACAGAGTCGAAATACAGCGGATATGTGCGAATTAGGGGCTGAATCGTTCGAAAATGAGCAAAATTCGCTCAAAACGAGCAAAATTCGTGTAAAACGAGCAAAATTGTTCATTGTGGTGTTGAATTGTGCTCAGATAGGATAACTTAACATAACTAGATAGTACAGAGTCGAATTACAGCGGATATGTGCGAATTAGAGGCTGAATCGTGCGAAAATGAGCATAATTCGTTCATTACGAGCAAAATTGTTCATTGTGGTGTCGAATTGTGCTCAGATGGGATAACTTAACATAACTAGATAGTACAGAGTCGAATTACAGCGGATATGTGCGAATTAGAGGCTGAATCGTGCGAAAATGAGCATAATTCGTGCAAAACGAGCAAAATTGTTCATTGTGGTGTCGAATTGTGCTCAGATAGGATAACTTAACATAACTAGATAGTACAGAGTCGAAATACAGCGGATATGTGCGAATTAGAGGCTGAATCGTTCGGAAATGAGCAAAATTCGTTCAAAACGAGCAAAATTCGTGCAAAACGAGCAAAATTGTTCATTGTGGTGTCGAATTGTGCTCAGTTACGATAACTTAACATAACTAGATAGTACAGAGTCGAATTACAGCGGATATGTGCGAATTAGAGGCTGAATCGTGCGAAAATGAGCATAATTCGTTCATTACGAGCAAAATTGTTCATTGTGGTGTCGAATTGTGCTCAGTTACGATAACTTAACATAACTAGATAGTACAGAGTCGAATTACAGCGGATATGTGCGAATTAGAGGCTGAATCGTGCGAAAATGAGCATAATTCGTGCAAAACGAGCAAAATTGTTCATTGTGGTGTCGAATTGTGCTCAGATAGGATAACTTAACATAACTAGATAGTACAGAGTCGAAATACAGCGGATATGTGCGAATTAGAGGCTGAATCGTTCGAAAATGAACAAAATTCGTTCAAAACGAGCAAAATTCGTGCAAAACGAGCAAAATTGTTCATTGTGGTGTCGAATTGTGCTCAGTTACGATAACTTAACATAACTAGATAGTACAGAGTCGAATTACAGCGGATATGTGCGAATTAGAGGCTGAATCGTGCGAAAATGAGCATAATTCGTTCATTACGAGCAAAATTGTTCATTGTGGTGTCGAATTGTGCTCAGTTACAATAACTTAACATAACTAGATAGTATAGAGTCGAATTACAGCGGATATGTGCGAATTAGAGTCTGAATCGTGCGAAAATGAGCATAATTCGTGCCAAACGAGCAAAATTGTTCATTGTGGTGTCGAATTGTGCTCAGATAGGATAACTTAACATAACTAGATAGTACAGAGTCGAATTACAGCGGATATGTGCGAATTAGAGGCTGAATCGTGCGAAAATGAGCATAATTCGTGCAAAACGAGCAAAATTGTTCATTGTGGTGTCGAATTGTGCTCAGTTACGATAACTTAACATAACTAGATAGTACAGAGTCGAATTGCAGCGGATATGTGCGAATTAGAGGCCGAATCGTGCGAAAATGAGCATAATTCGTGTAAAACGAGCAAAATTGTTCATTGTGGTGTCGAATTGTGCTCAGATAGGATAACTTAAAATAACTAGATAGTACAGAGTCGAATTGCAGCGGATATGTGCGAATTAGAGGCTGAATCGTTGGAAAATGAGCAAAATTCGTTCAAAACGAGCAAAATTCGTGCAAAACGAGCAAAATTGTTCATTGTCGTGTTGAATTGTGCTCAGATAGGATAACTTAACATAACTAGATAGTACAGAGTCGAATTACAGCGGATATGTGCGAATTAGAGGCTGAATCGTGCGAAAATGAGCATAATTCGTTCATTACGAGCAAAATTGTTCATTGTGGTGTCGAATTGTGCTCAGTTACGATAACTTAACATGACTAGATAGTACAGAGTCGAATTACAGCGGATATGTGCGAACTAGAGGCTGAATCTTGCGAAAATGAGCATAATTCGTGCAAAACGAGCAAAATTGTTCATTCTGGTGTCGAATTGTGCTCATATAGGATAACTTAACATAACTAGATAGTACAGAGTCGAATTACAGCGGATATGTGCGAATTAGAGGCTGAATCGTGCGAAAATGAGCATAATTCGTTCAAAACGAGCAAAATTGTTCATTGTGGTGTCGAATTGTGCTCAGTTACGATAACTTAACATAACTAGATAGTACAGAGTCGAAATACAGCGGATATGTGCGAATTAGAGGCTGAATCGTTCGAAAATGAGCAAAATTCGTTCAAAACGAGCAAAATTCGTGCAAAACGAGCAAAATTGTTCATTGTGGTGTCGAATTGTGCTCAGTTACGATAACTTAACATAACTAGATAGTGCAGAGTCGAATTACAGCGGATATGTGCGAATTAGAGGCTGAATCGTGCGAAAATGAGCATAATTCGTTCATTACGAGCAAAATTGTTCATTGTGCTGTCGAATTGTGCTCAGTTACGATAACTTAACATAACTAGATAGTACAGAGTCGAATTATAGCGGATATGTGCGAATTACAGGCTGAATCGTGCGAAAATGATCATAATTCGTGCAAAACGAGCAAAATTGTTCATTGTGGTGTCGAATTGTGCTCAGATAGGATAACTTAACATAACTAGATAGTACAGAGTCGAATTACAGCGGATATGTGCGAATTAGAGGCTGAATCATGCGAAAATGAGCATAATTCGTTCATTACGAGCAAAATTGTTCATTGTGGTGTCGAATTGTGCTCAGTTACGATAACTTAACATGACTGGATAGTACAGAGTTGAATTACAGCGGATATGTGCGAATTAGAGGCTGAATCGTGCGAAAATGAGCATAATTCGTTCAAAACGAGCAAAATTGTTCATTGTGGTGTTGAATTGTGCTCAGTTACGATAACTTAACATGACTGGATAGTACAGAGTCGAATTACAGCGGATATGTGCGAATTAGAGGCTGAATCGTGCGAAAATGAGCATAATTCGTGCCAAACGAGCAAAATTGTTCATTGTGGTGTTGTATTGTGCTCAGATAGGATAACTTAACATAACTAGATAGTACAGAGTCGAATTACAGCGGATATGTGCGAATTAGAGGCTGAATCGTGCGAAAATGAGCATAATTCGTGCAAAACGAGCAAAATTGTTCATTGTGGTGTCGAATTGTGCTCAGATAGGATAACTTAACATAACTAGATAGTACAGAGTCGAAATACAGCGGATATGTGCGAATTAGAGGCTGAATCGTTCGAAAATGAACAAAATTCGTTCAAAACGAGCAAAATTCGTGCAAAACGAGCAAAATTGTTCATTGTGGTGTCGAATTGTGCTCAGTTACGATAACTTAACATAACTAGATAGTACAGAGTCGAATTACAGCGGATATGTGCGAATTAGAGGCTGAATCGTGCGAAAATGAGCATAATTCGTTCATTACGAGCAAAATTGTTCATTGTGGTGTCGAATTGTGCTCAGTTACAATAACTTAACATAACTAGATAGTATAGAGTCGAATTACAGCGGATATGTGCGAATTAGAGTCTGAATCGTGCGAAAATGAGCATAATTCGTGCCAAACGAGCAAAATTGTTCATTGTGGTGTCGAATTGTGCTCAGATAGGATAACTTAACATAACTAGATAGTACAGAGTCGAATTACAGCGGATATGTGCGAATTAGAGGCTGAATCGTGCGAAAATGAGCATAATTCGTGCAAAACGAGCAAAATTGTTCATTGTGGTGTCGAATTGTGCTCAGTTACGATAACTTAACATAACTAGATAGTACAGAGTCGAATTGCAGCGGATATGTGCGAATTAGAGGCCGAATCGTGCGAAAATGAGCATAATTCGTGTAAAACGAGCAAAATTGTTCATTGTGGTGTCGAATTGTGCTCAGATAGGATAACTTAAATTACTAGATAGTACAGAGTCGAATTGCAGCGGATATGTGCGAATTAGAGGCTGAATCGTTGGAAAATGAGCAAAATTCGTTCAAAACGAGCAAAATTCGTGCAAAACGAGCAAAATTGTTCATTGTCGTGTTGAATTGTGCTCAGATAGGATAACTTAACATAACTAGATAGTACAGAGTCGAATTACAGCGGATATGTGCGAATTAGAGGCTGAATCGTGCGAAAATGAGCATAATTCGTTCATTACGAGCAAAATTGTTCATTGTGGTGTCGAATTGTGCTCAGTTACGATAACTTAACATGACTAGATAGTACAGAGTCGAATTACAGCGGATATGTGCGAACTAGAGGCTGAATCTTGCGAAAATGAGCATAATTCGTGCAAAACGAGCAAAATTGTTCATTCTGGTGTCGAATTGTGCTCATATAGGATAACTTAACATAACTAGATAGTACAGAGTCGAATTACAGCGGATATGTGCGAATTAGAGGCTGAATCGTGCGAAAATGAGCATAATTCGTTCAAAACGAGCAAAATTGTTCATTGTGGTGTCGAATTGTGCTCAGTTACGATAACTTAACATAACTAGATAGTACAGAGTCGAAATACAGCGGATATGTGCGAATTAGAGGCTGAATCGTTCGAAAATGAGCAAAATTCGTTCAAAACGAGCAAAATTCGTGCAAAACGAGCAAAATTGTTCATTGTGGTGTCGAATTGTGCTCAGTTACGATAACTTAACATAACTAGATAGTACAGAGTCGAATTACAGCGGATATGTGCGAATTAGAGGCTGAATCGTGCGAAAATGAGCATAATTCGTTCATTACGAGCAAAATTGTTCATTGTGGTGTCGAATTGTGCTCAGTTACGATAACTTAACATGACTAGATAGTACAGAGTCGAATTACAGCGGATATGTGCGAACTAGAGGCTGAATCTTGCGAAAATGAGCATAATTCGTGCAAAACGAGCAAAATTGTTCATTCTGGTGTCGAATTGTGCTCATATAGGATAACTTAACATAACTAGATAGTACAGAGTCGAATTACAGCGGATATGTGCAAATTAGAGGCTGAATCGTGCGAAAATGAGCATAATTCGTGCAAAACGAGCAAAATTGTTCATTGTGGTGTCGAATTGTGCTCAGATACAATAACTTAACATAACTAGATAGTACAGAGTCGAATTACAGCGGATATGTGCGAATTAGAGTCTGAATCGTGCGAAAATGAGCATAATTCGTGCAAAACGAGCAAAATTGTTCATTGTGGTGTCGAATTGTGCTCAGATAGGATAACTTAACATAACTAGATAGTACAGAGTCGAAATACAGCGGATATGTGCGAATTAGAGGCTGAATCGTTCGAAAATGAGCAAAATTCGTTCAAAACGAGCAAAATTCGTGCAAAACGAGCAAAATTGTTCATTGTGGTGTTGAATTGTGCTCAGTTACGATAACCTAACATAACTAGATAGTACAGAGTCGAAATACAGCGGATATGTGCGAATTAGAGGCTGAATCGTTCGAAAATGAGCATAATTCGTTCAAAACGAGCAAAATTGTTCATTGTGGTGTTGAATTGTGCTCAGATAGGATAACTTAACATAACTAGATAGTACAGAGTCGAAATACAGCGGATATGTGCGAATTAGGGGCTGAATCGTTCGAAAATGAGCAAAATTCGCTCAAAACGAGCAAAATTCGTGTAAAACGAGCAAAATTGTTCATTGTGGTGTTGAATTGTGCTCAGATAGGATAACTTAACATAACTAGATAGTACAGAGTCGAATTACAGCGGATATGTGCGAATTAGAGGCTGAATCGTGCGAAAATGAGCATAATTCGTTCATTACGAGCAAAATTGTTCATTGTGGTGTCGAATTGTGCTCAGATGGGATAACTTAACATAACTAGATAGTACAGAGTCGAATTACAGCGGATATGTGCGAATTAGAGGCTGAATCGTGCGAAAATGAGCATAATTCGTGCAAAACGAGCAAAATTGTTCATTGTGGTGTCGAATTGTGCTCAGATAGGATAACTTAACATAACTAGATAGTACAGAGTCGAAATACAGCGGATATGTGCGAATTAGAGGCTGAATCGTTCGGAAATGAGCAAAATTCGTTCAAAACGAGCAAAATTCGTGCAAAACGAGCAAAATTGTTCATTGTGGTGTCGAATTGTGCTCAGTTACGATAACTTAACATAACTAGATAGTACAGAGTCGAATTACAGCGGATATGTGCGAATTAGAGGCTGAATCGTGCGAAAATGAGCATAATTCGTTCATTACGAGCAAAATTGTTCATTGTGGTGTCGAATTGTGCTCAGTTACGATAACTTAACATAACTAGATAGTACAGAGTCGAATTACAGCGGATATGTGCGAATTAGAGGCTGAATCGTGCGAAAATGAGCATAATTCGTGCAAAACGAGCAAAATTGTTCATTGTGGTGTCGAATTGTGCTCAGATAGGATAACTTAACATAACTAGATAGTACAGAGTCGAAATACAGCGGATATGTGCGAATTAGAGGCTGAATCGTTCGAAAATGAGCAAAATTCGTTCAAAACGAGCAAAATTCGTGCAAAACGAGCAAAATTGTTCATTGTGGTGTTGAATTGTGCTCAGTTACGATAACCTAACATAACTAGATAGTACAGAGTCGAAATACAGCGGATATGTGCGAATTAGAGGCTGAATCGTTCGAAAATGAGCATAATTCGTTCAAAACGAGCAAAATTGTTCATTGTGGTGTTGAATTGTGCTCAGATAGGATAACTTAACATAACTAGATAGTACAGAGTCGAAATACAGCGGATATGTGCGAATTAGGGGCTGAATCGTTCGAAAATGAGCAAAATTCGCTCAAAACGAGCAAAATTCGTGTAAAACGAGCAAAATTGTTCATTGTGGTGTTGAATTGTGCTCAGATAGGATAACTTAACATAACTAGATAGTACAGAGTCGAATTACAGCGGATATGTGCGAATTAGAGGCTGAATCGTGCGAAAATGAGCATAATTCGTTCATTACGAGCAAAATTGTTCATTGTGGTGTCGAATTGTGCTCAGATGGGATAACTTAACATAACTAGATAGTACAGAGTCGAATTACAGCGGATATGTGCGAATTAGAGGCTGAATCGTGCGAAAATGAGCATAATTCGTGCAAAACGAGCAAAATTGTTCATTGTGGTGTCGAATTGTGCTCAGATAGGATAACTTAACATAACTAGATAGTACAGAGTCGAAATACAGCGGATATGTGCGAATTAGAGGCTGAATCGTTCGGAAATGAGCAAAATTCGTTCAAAACGAGCAAAATTCGTGCAAAACGAGCAAAATTGTTCATTGTGGTGTCGAATTGTGCTCAGTTACGATAACTTAACATAACTAGATAGTACAGAGTCGAATTACAGCGGATATGTGCGAATTAGAGGCTGAATCGTGCGAAAATGAGCATAATTCGTTCATTACGAGCAAAATTGTTCATTGTGGTGTCGAATTGTGCTCAGTTACGATAACTTAACATAACTAGATAGTACAGAGTCGAATTACAGCGGATATGTGCGAATTAGAGGCTGAATCGTGCGAAAATGAGCATAATTCGTGCAAAACGAGCAAAATTGTTCATTGTGGTGTCGAATTGTGCTCAGATAGGATAACTTAACATAACTAGATAGTACAGAGTCGAAATACAGCGGATATGTGCGAATTAGAGGCTGAATCGTTCGAAAATGAACAAAATTCGTTCAAAACGAGCAAAATTCGTGCAAAACGAGCAAAATTGTTCATTGTGGTGTCGAATTGTGCTCAGTTACGATAACTTAACATAACTAGATAGTACAGAGTCGAATTACAGCGGATATGTGCGAATTAGAGGCTGAATCGTGCGAAAATGAGCATAATTCGTTCATTACGAGCAAAATTGTTCATTGTGGTGTCGAATTGTGCTCAGTTACAATAACTTAACATAACTAGATAGTATAGAGTCGAATTACAGCGGATATGTGCGAATTAGAGTCTGAATCGTGCGAAAATGAGCATAATTCGTGCCAAACGAGCAAAATTGTTCATTGTGGTGTCGAATTGTGCTCAGATAGGATAACTTAACATAACTAGATAGTACAGAGTCGAATTACAGCGGATATGTGCGAATTAGAGGCTGAATCGTGCGAAAATGAGCATAATTCGTGCAAAACGAGCAAAATTGTTCATTGTGGTGTCGAATTGTGCTCAGTTACGATAACTTAACATAACTAGATAGTACAGAGTCGAATTGCAGCGGATATGTGCGAATTAGAGGCCGAATCGTGCGAAAATGAGCATAATTCGTGTAAAACGAGCAAAATTGTTCATTGTGGTGTCGAATTGTGCTCAGATAGGATAACTTAAAATAACTAGATAGTACAGAGTCGAATTGCAGCGGATATGTGCGAATTAGAGGCTGAATCGTTGGAAAATGAGCAAAATTCGTTCAAACGAGCAAAATTCGTGCAAAACGAGCAAAATTGTTCATTGTCGTGTTGAATTGTGCTCAGATAGGATAACTTAACATAACTAGATAGTACAGAGTCGAATTACAGCGGATATGTGCGAATTAGAGGCTGAATCGTGCGAAAATGAGCATAATTCGTTCATTACGAGCAAAATTGTTCATTGTGGTGTCGAATTGTGCTCAGTTACGATAACTTAACATGACTAGATAGTACAGAGTCGAATTACAGCGGATATGTGCGAACTAGAGGCTGAATCTTGCGAAAATGAGCATAATTCGTGCAAAACGAGCAAAATTGTTCATTCTGGTGTCGAATTGTGCTCATATAGGATAACTTAACATAACTAGATAGTACAGAGTCGAATTACAGCGGATATGTGCGAATTAGAGGCTGAATCGTGCGAAAATGAGCATAATTCGTTCAAAACGAGCAAAATTGTTCATTGTGGTGTCGAATTGTGCTCAGTTACGATAACTTAACATAACTAGATAGTACAGAGTCGAAATACAGCGGATATGTGCGAATTAGAGGCTGAATCGTTCGAAAATGAGCAAAATTCGTTCAAAACGAGCAAAATTCGTGCAAAACGAGCAAAATTGTTCATTGTGGTGTCGAATTGTGCTCAATTACGATAACTTAACATAACTAGATAGTACAGAGTCGAATTACAGCGGATATGTGCGAATTAGAGGCTGAATCGTGCGAAAATGAGCATAATTCGTTCATTACGAGCAAAATTGTTCATTGTGGTGTCGAATTGTGCTCAGTTACGATAACTTAACATGACTAGATAGTACAGAGTCGAATTACAGCGGATATGTGCGAACTAGAGGCTGAATCTTGCGAAAATGAGCATAATTCGTGCAAAACGAGCAAAATTGTTCATTCTGGTGTCGAATTGTGCTCATATAGGATAACTTAACATAACTAGATAGTACAGAGTCGAATTACAGCGGATATGTGCAAATTAGAGGCTGAATCGTGCGAAAATGAGCATAATTCGTGCAAAACGAGCAAAATTGTTCATTGTGGTGTCGAATTGTGCTCAGATACAATAACTTAACATAACTAGATAGTACAGAGTCGAATTACAGCGGATATGTGCGAATTAGAGTCTGAATCGTGCGAAAATGAGCATAATTCGTGCAAAACGAGCAAAATTGTTCATTGTGGTGTCGAATTGTGCTCAGATAGGATAACTTAACATAACTAGATAGTACAGAGTCGAATTACTGCGGATATGTGCGAATTAGAGGCTGAATCGTGCGAAAATGAGCATAATTCGTTCATTACGAGCAAAATTGTTCATTGTGGTGTCGAATTGTGCTCAGTTACAATAACTTAACATAACTAGATAGTACAGAGTCGAATTGCAGCGGATATGTGCGAATTAGAGGCTGAATCGTTCGAAAATGAGCAAAATTCGTTCAAAACGAGCAAAATTCGTGCAAAACGAGCAAAATTGTTCATTGTCGTGTTGAATTGTGCTCAGATAGGATAACTTAACATAACTAGATAGTACAGAGTCGAATTACAGCGGATATGTGCGAATTAGAGGCTGAATCGTGCGAAAATGAGCATAATTCGCTCATTACGAGCAAAATTGTTCATTGTGGTGTCGAATTGTGCTCAGTTACGATAACTTAACATGACTAGATAGTACAGAGTCGAATTACAGCAGATATGTGCGAACTAGAGGCTGAATCTTGCGAAAATGAGCATAATTCGTGCAAAACGAGCAAAATTGTTCATTGTCGTGTTGAATTGTGCTCAGATAGGATAACTTAACATAACTAGATAGTACAGAGTCGAAATACAGCGGATATGTGCGAATTAGGGGCTGAATCGTTCGAAAATGAGCAAAATTCGCTCAAAACGAGCAAAATTCGTGTAAAACGAGCAAAATTGTTCATTGTGGTGTTGAATTGTGCTCAGATAGGATAACTTAACATAACTAGATAGTACAGAGTCGAATTACAGCGGATATGTGCGAATTAGAGGCTGAATCGTGCGAAAATGAGCATAATTCGTTCATTACGA
Organism: Megachile rotundata; assembly: GCF_050947335.1. NCBI lineage: Eukaryota > Metazoa > Arthropoda > Insecta > Hymenoptera > Megachilidae > Megachile > Megachile rotundata. Next base: position 155,326 of record NW_027473518.1, on the reverse strand, counting down.
GCAAAATTGTTCATTGTGGTGTCGAATTGTGCTCAGATAGGATAACTTAACATAACTAGATAGTACAGAGTCGAATTACTGCGGATATGTGCGAATTAGAGGCTGAATCGTGCGAAAATGAGCATAATTCGTTCATTACGAGCAAAATTGTTCATTGTGGTGTCGAATTGTGCTCAGTTACGATAACTTAACATAACTAGATAGTACAGAGTCGAAATACAGCGGATATGTGCGAATTAGAGGCTGAATCGTTCGAAAATGAGCAAAATTCGTTCAAAACGAGCAAAATTCGTGCAAAACGAGCAAAATTGTTCATTGTGGTGTCGAATTGTGCTCAGTTACGATAACTTAACATAACTAGATAGTACAGAGTCGAATTACAGCGGATATGTGCGAATTAGAGGCTGAATCGTGCGAAAATGAGCATAATTCGTTCATTACGAGCAAAATTGTTCATTGTGGTGTCGAATTGTGCTCAGTTACGATAACTTAACATGACTAGATAGTACAGAGTCGAATTACAGCGGATATGTGCGAACTAGAGGCTGAATCTTGCGAAAATGAGCATAATTCGTGCAAAACGAGCAAAATTGTTCATTCTGGTGTCGAATTGTGCTCATATAGGATAACTTAACATAACTAGATAGTACAGAGTCGAATTACAGCGGATATGTGCAAATTAGAGGCTGAATCGTGCGAAAATGAGCATAATTCGTGCAAAACGAGCAAAATTGTTCATTGTGGTGTCGAATTGTGCTCAGATACAATAACTTAACATAACTAGATAGTACAGAGTCGAATTACAGCGGATATGTGCGAATTAGAGTCTGAATCGTGCGAAAATGAGCATAATTCGTGCAAAACGAGCAAAATTGTTCATTGTGGTGTCGAATTGTGCTCAGATAGGATAACTTAACATAACTAGATAGTACAGAGTCGAATTACTGCGGATATGTGCGAATTAGAGGCTGAATCGTGCGAAAATGAGCATAATTCGTTCATTACGAGCAAAATTGTTCATTGTGGTGTCGAATTGTGCTCAGTTACAATAACTTAACATAACTAGATAGTACAGAGTCGAATTGCAGCGGATATGTGCGAATTAGAGGCTGAATCGTTCGAAAATGAGCAAAATTCGTTCAAAACGAGCAAAATTCGTGCAAAACGAGCAAAATTGTTCATTGTCGTGTTGAATTGTGCTCAGATAGGATAACTTAACATAACTAGATAGTACAGAGTCGAATTACAGCGGATATGTGCGAATTAGAGGCTGAATCGTGCGAAAATGAGCATAATTCGCTCATTACGAGCAAAATTGTTCATTGTGGTGTCGAATTGTGCTCAGTTACGATAACTTAACATGACTAGATAGTACAGAGTCGAATTACAGCAGATATGTGCGAACTAGAGGCTGAATCTTGCGAAAATGAGCATAATTCGTGCAAAACGAGCAAAATTGTTCATTGTCGTGTTGAATTGTGCTCAGATAGGATAACTTAACATAACTAGATAGTACAGAGTCGAAATACAGCGGATATGTGCGAATTAGGGGCTGAATCGTTCGAAAATGAGCAAAATTCGCTCAAAACGAGCAAAATTCGTGTAAAACGAGCAAAATTGTTCATTGTGGTGTTGAATTGTGCTCAGATAGGATAACTTAACATAACTAGATAGTACAGAGTCGAATTACAGCGGATATGTGCGAATTAGAGGCTGAATCGTGCGAAAATGAGCATAATTCGTTCATTACGAGCAAAATTGTTCATTGTGGTGTCGAATTGTGCTCAGATAGGATAACTTAACATAACTAGATAGTACAGAGTCGAATTACTGCGGATATGTGCGAATTAGAGGCTGAATCGTGCGAAAATGAGCATAATTCGTTCATTACGAGCAAAATTGTTCATTGTGGTGTCGAATTGTGCTCAGTTACAATAACTTAACATAACTAGATAGTACAGAGTCGAATTACAGCGGATATGTGCGAATTAGAGTCTGAATCGTGCGAAAATGAGCATAATTCGTGCAAAACGAGCAAAATTGTTCATTGTGGTGTCGAATTGTGCTCAGTTACGATAACTTAACATGACTAGATAGTACAGAGTCGAATTACAGCGGATATGTGCGAACTAGAGGCTGAATCTTGCGAAAATGAGCATAATTCGTGCAAAACGAGCAAAATTGTTCATTCTGGTGTCGAATTGTGCTCATATAGGATAACTTAACATAACTAGATAGTACAGAGTCGAATTGCAGCGGATATGTGCGAATTAGAGGCCGAATCGTGCGAAAATGAGCATAATTCGTGTAAAACGAGCAAAATTGTTCATTGTGGTGTCGAATTGTGCTCAGATAGGATAACTTAAAATAACTAGATAGTACAGAGTCGAAATACAGCGGATATGTGCGAATTAGAGGCTGAATCGTTCGAAAATGAGCAAAATTCGTTCAAAACGAGCAAAATTCGTGCAAAACGAGCAAAATTGTTCATTGTGGTGTTGAATTGTGCTCAGTTACGATAACTTAACATGACTAGATAGTACAGAGTCAAATTACAACGGATATGTGCGAATTAGAGGCTGAATCGTGCGAAAATGAGCATAATTCGTTCAAAACGAGCAAAATTGTTCATTGTGGTGTTGAATTGTGCTCAGTTACGATAACTTAACATGACTAGATAGTACAGAATCGAATTACAGCGGATATGTGCGAATTAGAGGCTGAATCGTTCGAAAATGAGCAAAATTCGTTCAAAACGAGCAAAATTCGTGCAAAACGTGCAAAATTGTTCATTCTGGTGTCGAATTGTGCTCATATAGGATAACTTAACATAACTAGATAGTACAGAGTCGAATTACAGCGGATATGTGCGAATTAGAGGCTGAATCGTGCGAAAATGAGCATAATTCGTTCATTACGAGCAAAATTGTTCATTGTGGTGTCGAATTGTGCTCAGATACAATAACTTAACATAACTAGATAGTACAGAGTCGAATTACAGCGGATATGTGCGAATTAGAGTCTGAATCGTGCGAAAATGAGCATAATTCGTGCAAAACGAGCAAAATTGTTCATTGTGGTGTCGAATTGTGCTCAGATAGGATAACTTAACATAACTAGATAGTACAGAGTCGAAATACAGCGGATATGTGCGAATTAGAGGCTGAATCGTTCGAAAATGAGCAAAATTCGTTCAAAACGAGCAAAATTCGTGCAAAACGAGCAAAATTGTTCATTGTCGTGTTGAATTGTGCTCAGATAGGATAACTTAACATAACTAGATAGTACAGAGTCGAATTACAGCGGATATGTGCGAACTAGAGGCTGAATCGTGCGAAAATGAGCATAATTCGTTCATTACGAGCAAAATTGTTCATTGTGGTGTCGAATTGTGCTCAGATAGGATAACTTAACATAACTAGATAGTACAGAGTCGAATTACAGCGGATATGTGCGAATTAGAGGCTGAATCGTGCGTAAATGAGCATAATTCGTGCAAAACGAGCAAAATTGTTCATTGTGGTGTCGAATTGTGCTCAGATAGGATAACTTAACATAACTAGATAGTACAGAGTCGAAATACAGCGGATATGTGCGAATTAGAGGCTGAATCGTTCGGAAATGAGCAAAATTCGTTCAAAACGAGCAAAATTCGTGCAAAACGAGCAAAATTGTTCATTGTGGTGTCGAATTGTGCTCAGTTACGATAACTTAACATAACTAGATAGTACAGAGTCGAATTACAGCGGATATGTGCGAATTAGAGGCTGAATCGTGCGAAAATGAGCATAATTCGTGCAAAACGAGCAAAATTGTTCATTGTGGTGTCGAATTGTTCTCATATAGGATAACTTAACATAACTAGATAGTACAGAGTCGAATTACAGCGGATATGTGCGAATTAGAGGCTGAATCGTGCGAAAATGAGCATAATTCGTTCATTACGAGCAAAATTGTTCATTGTGGTGTCGAATTGTGCTCAGATAGGATAACTTAACATAACTAGATAGTACAGAGTCGAATTACTGCGGATTTGTGCGAATTAGAGGCTGAATCGTGCGAAAATGAGCATAATTCGTGCAAAACGAGCAAAATTGTTCATTGTGGTGTCGAATTGTGCTCAGATAGGATAACTTAACATAACTAGATAGTACAGAGTCGAAATACAGCGGATATGTGCGAATTAGAGGCTGAATCGTTCGAAAATGAGCAAAATTCGTTCAAAACGAGCAAAATTCGTGCAAAACGAGCAAAATTGTTCATTGTGGTGTCGAATTGTGCTCAGTTACGATAACTTAACATAACTAGATAGTACAGAGTCGAATTACAGCGGATATGTGCGAATTAGAGGCTGAATCGTGCGAAAATGAGCATAATTCGTTCATTACGAGCAAAATTGTTCATTGTGGTGTCGAATTGTGCTCAGTTACGATAACTTAACATAACTAGATAGTACAGAGTCGAATTGCAGCGGATATGTGCGAATTAGAGGCCGAATCGTGCGAAAATGAGCATAATTCGTGTAAAACGAGCAAAATTGTTCATTGTGGTGTCGAATTGTGCTCAGATAGGATAACTTAAAATAACTAGATAGTACAGAGTCGAATTGCAGCGGATATGTGCGAATTAGAGGCCGAATCGTGCGAAAATGAGCATAATTCGTGTAAAACGAGCAAAATTGTTCATTGTGGTGTCGAATTGTGCTCAGATAGGATAACTTAAAATAACTAGATAGTACAGAGTCGAATTGCAGCGGATATGTGCGAATTAGAGGCTGAATCGTTCGAAAATGAGCAAAATTCGTTCAAAACGAGCAAAATTCGTGCAAAACGAGCAAAATTGTTCATTGTCGTGTTGAATTGTGCTCAGATAGGATAACTTAACATAACTAGATAGTACAGAGTCGAATTACAGCGGATATGTGCGAATTAGAGGCTGAATCGTGCGAAAATGAGCATAATTCGTTCATTACGAGCAAAATTGTTCATTGTGGTGTCGAATTGTGCTCAGTTACGATAACTTAACATGACTAGATAGTACAGAGTCGAATTACAGCGGATATGTGCGAACTAGAGGCTGAATCTTGCGAAAATGAGCATAATTCGTGCAAAACGAGCAAAATTGTTCATTGTGGTGTCGAATTGTGCTCATATAGGATAACTTAACATAACTAGATAGTACAGAGTCGAATTACAGCGGATATGTGCAAATTAGAGGCTGAATCGTGCGAAAATGAGCATAATTCGTGCAAAACGAGCAAAATTGTTCATTGTGGTGTCGAATTGTGCTCAGTTACGATAACTTAACATAACTAGATAGTACAGAGTCGAATTACAGCGGATATGTGCGAATTAGAGGCTGAATCGTGCGAAAATGAGCATAATTCGTTCATTACGAGCAAAATTGTTCATTGTGGTGTCGAATTGTGCTCAGTTACGATAACTTAACATAACTAGATAGTACAGAGTCGAATTGCAGCGGATATGTGCGAATTAGAGGCCGAATCGTGCGAAAATGAGCATAATTCGTGTAAAACGAGCAAAATTGTTCATTGTGGTGTCGAATTGTGCTCAGATAGGATATCTTAAAATAACTAGATAGTACAGAGTCGAATTGCAGCGGATATGTGCGAATTAGAGGCTGAATCGTTCGAAAATGAGCAAAATTCGTTCAAAACGAGCAAAATTCGTGCAAAACGAGCAAAATTGTTCATTGTCGTGTTGAATTGTGCTCAGATAGGATAACTTAACATAACTAGATAGTACAGAGTCGAATTACAGCGGATATGTGCGAATTAGAGGCTGAATCGTGCGAAAATGAGCATAATTCGCTCATTACGAGCAAAATTGTTCATTGTGGTGTCGAATTGTGCTCAGTTACGATAACTTAACATGACTAGATAGTACAGAGTCGAATTACAGCAGATATGTGCGAACTAGAGGCTGAATCTTGCGAAAATGAGCATAATTCGTGCAAAACGAGCAAAATTGTTCATTGTGGTGTCGAATTGTGCTCATATAGGATAACTTAACATAACTAGATAGTACAGAGTCGAATTACAGCGGATATGTGCAAATTAGAGGCTGCATCGTGCGAAAATGAGCATAATTCGTGCAAAACGAGCAAAATTGTTCATTGTGGTGTCGAATTGTGCTCAGTTACGATAACTTAACATAACTAGATAGTACAGAGTCGAATTACAGCGGATATGTACGAATTAGAGGCTGAATCGTGCGAAAATGAGCATAATTCGTTCATTACGAGCAAAATTGTTCATTGTGGTGTCGAATTGTGCTCAGTTACAATAACTTAACATAACTAGATAGTACAGAGTCGAATTACAGCGGATATGTGCGAATTAGAGTCTGAATCGTGCGAAAATGAGCATAATTCGTGCAAAACGAGCAAAATTGTTCATTGTGGTGTCGAATTGTGCTCAGATAGGATAACTTATCATAACTAGATAGTACAGAGTCGAAATACAGCGGATATGTGCGAATTAGGGGCTGAATCGTTCGAAAATGAGCAAAATTCGCTCAAAACGAGCAAAATTCGTGTAAAACGAGCAAAATTGTTCATTGTGGTGTTGAATTGTGCTCAGATAGGATAACTTAACATAACTAGATTGTACAGAGTCGAATTACAGCGGATATGTGCGAATTAGAGGCTGAATCGTGCGAAAATGAGCATAATTCGTTCATTACGAGCAAAATTGTTCATTGTGGTGTCGAATTGTGCTCAGATAGGATAACTTAACATAACTAGATAGTACAGAGTCGAATTACTGCGGATATGTGCGAATTAGAGGCTGAATCGTGCGAAAATGAGCATAATTCGTGCAAAACGAGCAAAATTGTTCATTGTGGTGTCGAATTGTGCTCAGATAGGATAACTTAACATAACTAGATAGTACAGAGTCGAAATACAGCGGATATGTGCGAATTAGAGGCTGAATCGTTCGAAAATGAGCAAAATTCGTTCAAAACGAGCAAAATTCGTGCAAAACGAGGAAAATTGTTCATTGTGGTGTCGAATTGTGCTCAGTTACGATAACTTAACATAACTAGATAGTACAGAGTCGAATTACAGCGGATATGTGCGAATTAGAGGCTGAATCGTGCGAAAATGAGCATAATTCGTTCATTACGAGCAAAATTGTTCATTGTGGTGTCGAATTGTGCTCAGTTACGATAACTTAACATAACTAGATAGTACAGAGTCGAATTGCAGCGGATATGTGCGAATTAGAGGCCGAATCGTGCGAAAATGAGCATAATTCGTGTAAAACGAGCAAAATTGTTCATTGTGGTGTCGAATTGTGCTCAGATAGGATAACTTAAAATAACTAGATAGTACAGAGTCGAATTGCAGCGCATATGTGCGAATTAGAGGCCGAATCGTGCGAAAATGAGCATAATTCGTGTAAAACGAGCAAAATTGTTCATTGTGGTGTCGAATTGTGCTCAGATAGGATAACTTAAAATAACTAGATAGTACAGAGTCGAATTGCAGCGGATATGTGCGAATTAGAGGCTGAATCGTTCGAAAATGAGCAAAATTCGTTCAAAACGAGCAAAATTCGTGCAAAACGAGCAAAATTGTTCATTGTCGTGTTGAATTGTGCTCAGATAGGATAACTTAACATAACTAGATAGTACAGAGTCGAATTACAGCGGATATGTGCGAATTAGAGGCTGAATCGTGCGAAAATGAGCATAATTCGTTCATTACGAGCAAAATTGTTCATTGTGGTGTCGAATTGTGCTCAGTTACGATAACTTAACATGACTAGATAGTACAGAGTCGAATTACAGCGGATATGTGCGAACTAGAGGCTGAATCGTGCGAAAATGAGCATAATTCGTGCAAAACGAGCAAAATTGTTCATTGTGGTGTCGAATTGTGCTCAGATAGGATAACATAACATAACTAGATAGTACAGAGTTGAATTACAGCGGATATGTGCGAATTAGAGGCTGAATCGTTCGAAAATGAGCAAAATTCGTTCAAAACGAGCAAAATTCGTGCAAAACGAGCAAAATTGTTCATTGTGGTGTCAAATTGTGCTCAGTTACGATAACTTAACATAACTAGATAGTACAGAGTCGAATTACAGCGGATATGTGCGAATTAGAGGCTGAATCGTGCGAAAATGAGCATAATTCGTTCATTACGAGCAAAATTGTTCATTGTGGTGACGAATTGTGCTCAGTTACGATAACTTAAAGTGACTAGATAGTACAGAGTCGAATTACAGCGGATATGTGCGAATTAGAGGCTGAATCTTGCGAAAATGAGCATAATTCGTGCAAAACGAGCAAAATTGTTCATTGTGGTGTCGAATTGTGCTCAGTTACGATAACTTAACATAACTAGATAGCACAGAGTCGAATTACAGCGGATATGTGCGAATTAGCGGCTGAATCGTGCGAAAATGAGCATAATTCGTTCATTACGAGCAAAATTGTTCATTGTGGTGACGAATTGTGCTCAGTTACGCTAACTTAACATGACTAGAAAGTACAGAGTCGAATTACAGCGGATATGTGCGAATTAGAGGCTGAATCGTGCGAAAATGAGCAAAATTCGTTCAAAACGAGCAAAATCCGTGTAAAACGAGCAAAATTGTTCATTGTGGTGTCGAATTGTGCTCAGATAGGATAACTTAAAATAACTAGATAGTACAGAGTCGAATTGCAGCGGATATGTGCGAATTAGAGGCTGAATCGTTCGAAAATGAGCAAAATTCGTTCAAAACGAGCAAAATTCGTGCAAAACGAGCAAAATTGTTCATTGTCGTGTTGAATTGTGCTCAGATAGGATAACTTAACATAACTAGATAGTACAGAGTCGAATTACAGCGGATATGTGCGAATTAGAGGCTGAATCGTGCGAAAATGAGCATAATTCGTTCATTACGAGCAAAATTGTTCATTGTGGTGTCGAATTGTGCTCAGTTACGATAACTTAACATAACTAGATAGTACAGAGTCGAATTACAGCGGATATGTGCGAATTAGAGGCTGAATCGTGCGAAAATGAGCATAATTCGTTCATTACGAGCAAAATTGTTCATTGTGGTGTCGAATTGTGCTCAGTTACGATAACTTAACATAACTAGATAGTACAGAGTCGAATTACAGCGGATATGTGCGAATTAGAGGCTGAATCGTGCGAAAATGAGCATAATTCGTGCAAAACGAGCAAAATTGTTCATTGTGGTGTCGAATTGTGCTCAGATAGGATAACTTAACATAACTAGATAGTACAGAGTCGAATTACAGCGGATATGTGCGAATTAGAGGCTGAATCGTTCGAAAGTGAGCAAAATTCGTTCAAAACGAGCAAAATTCGTGCAAAACGAGCAAAATTGTTCATTGTGGTGTCGAATTGTGCTCAGTTACGATAACTTAACATAACTAGATAGTACAGAGTCGAATTACAGCGGATATGTGCGAATTAGAGTCTGAATCGTGCGAAAATGAGCATAATTCGTTCATTACGAGCAAAATTGTTCATTGTGGTGTCGAATTGTGCTCAGTTACGATAACTTAACATAACTAGATAGTACAGAGTCGAATTACAGCGGATATGTGCGAATTAGAGGCTGAATCGTGCGAAAATGAGCATAATTCGTGCAAAACGAGCAAAATTGTTCATTGTGGTGTCGAATTGTGCTCAGATAGGATAACTTAACATAACTAGATAGGACAGAGTCGAATTACAGCGGATATGTGCGAATTAGAGGCTGAATCGTTCGAAAATGAGCAAAATTCGTTCAAAACGAGCAAAATTCGTGCAAAACGAGCAAAATTGTTCATTGTGGTGTCGAATTGTGCTCAGTTACGATAACTTAACATAACTAGATAGTACAGAGTCGAATTACAGCGGATATGTGCGAATTAGAGGCTGAATCGTGCGAAAATGAGCATAATTCGTTCATTACGAGCAAAATTGTTCATTGTGGTGTCGAATTGTGCTCAGATAGGATAACCTAACATAACTAGATAGTACAGAGTCGAATTACAGCGGATATGTGCGAATTAGAGTCTGAATCGTGCGAAAATGAGCATAATTCGTGCAAAACGAGCAAAATTGTTCATTGTGGTGTCGAATTGTGCTCAGATAGGATAACTTAACACAACTAGATAGTACAGAGTCGAATTGCAGCGGATATGTGCGAATTAGTGGCTGAATCGTTCGAAAATGAGCAAAATTCGTTCAAAACGAGCAAAATTCGTGCAAAACGAGCAAAATTGTTCATTGTCGTGTTGAATTGTGCTCAGATAGGATAACTTAACATAACTAGATAGTACAGAGTCGAATTACAGCGGATATGTGCGAATTAGAGGCTGAATCGTGCGAAAATGAGCATAATTCGTTCATTACGAGCAAAATTGTTCATTGTGGTGTCGAATTGTGCTCAGTTACGATAACTTAACATGACTAGATAGTACAGAGTCGAATTACAGCGGATATGTGCGAACTAGAGGCTGAATCGTGCGAAAATGAGCATAATTCGTGCAAAACGAGCAAAATTGTTCATTGTGGTGTCGAATTGTGCTCAGATAGGATAACATAACATAACTAGATAGTACAGAGTTGAATTACAGCGGATATGTGCGAATTAGAGGCTGAATCGTTCGAAAATGAGCAAAATTCGTTCAAAACGAGCAAAATTCGTGCAAAACGAGCAAAATTGTTCATTGTGGTGTCAAATTGTGCTCAGTTACGATAACTTAACATAACTAGATAGTACAGAGTCGAATTACAGCGGATATGTGCGAATTAGAGGCTGAATCGTGCGAAAATGAGCATAATTCGTTCATTACGAGCAAAATTGTTCATTGTGGTGACGAATTGTGCTCAGTTACGATAACTTAAAGTGACTAGATAGTACAGAGTCGAATTACAGCGGATATGTGCGAATTAGAGGCTGAATCTTGCGAAAATGAGCATAATTCGTGCAAAACGAGCAAAATTGTTCATTGTGGTGTCGAATTGTGCTCAGTTACGATAACTTAACATAACTAGATAGCACAGAGTCGAATTACAGCGGATATGTGCGAATTAGAGGCTGAATCGTGCGAAAATGAGCAAAATTCGTTCAAAACGAGCAAAATTCGTGTAAAACGAGCAAAATTGTTCATTGTGGTGTCGAATTGTGCTCAGATAGGATAACTTAAAATAACTAGATAGTACAGAGTCGAATTGCAGCGGATATGTGCGAATTAGAGGCTGAATCGTTCGAAAATGAGCAAAATTCGTTCAAAACGAGCAAAATTCGTGCAAAACGAGCAAAATTGTTCATTGTCGTGTTGAATTGTGCTCAGATAGGATAACTTAACATAACTAGATAGTACAGAGTCGAATTACAGCGGATATGTGCGAATTAGAGGCTGAATCGTGCGAAAATGAGCATAATTCGTTCATTACGAGCAAAATTGTTCATTGTGGTGTCGAATTGTGCTCAGTTACGATAACTTAACATAACTAGATAGTACAGAGTCGAATTACAGCGGATATGTGCGAATTAGAGGCTGAATCGTGCGAAAATGAGCATAATTCGTTCATTACGAGCAAAATTGTTCATTGTGGTGTCGAATTGTGCTCAGTTACGATAACTTAACATAACTAGATAGTACAGAGTCGAATTACAGCGGATATGTGCGAATTAGAGGCTGAATCGTGCGAAAATGAGCATAATTCGTGCAAAACGAGCAAAATTGTTCATTGTGGTGTCGAATTGTGCTTAGATAGGATAACTTAACATAACTAGATAGTACAGAGTCGAATTACAGCGGATATGTGCGAATTAGAGGCTGAATCGTTCGAAAGTGAGCAAAATTCGTTCAAAACGAGCAAAATTCGTGCAAAACGAGCAAAATTGTTCATTGTGGTGTCGAATTGTGCTCAGTTACGATAACTTAACATAACTAGATAGTACAGAGTCGAATTACAGCGGATATGTGCGAATTAGAGTCTGAATCGTGCGAAAATGAGCATAATTCGTTCATTACGAGCAAAATTGTTCATTGTGGTGTCGAATTGTGCTCAGTTACGATAACTTAACATAACTAGATAGTACAGAGTCGAATTACAGCGGATATGTGCGAATTAGAGGCTGAATCGTGCGAAAATGAGCATAATTCGTGCAAAACGAGCAAAATTGTTCATTGTGGTGTCGAATTGTGCTCAGATAGGATAACTTAACATAACTAGATAGGACAGAGTCGAATTACAGCGGATATGTGCGAATTAGAGGCTGAATCGTTCGAAAATGAGCAAAATTCGTTCAAAACGAGCAAAATTCGTGCAAAACGAGCAAAATTGTTCATTGTGGTGTCGAATTGTGCTCAGTTACGATAACTTAACATAACTAGATAGTACAGAGTCGAATTACAGCGGATATGTGCGAATTAGAGGCTGAATCGTGCGAAAATGAGCATAATTCGTTCATTACGAGCAAAATTGTTCATTGTGGTGTCGAATTGTGCTCAGATAGGATAACCTAACATAACTAGATAGTACAGAGTCGAATTACAGCGGATATGTGCGAATTAGAGTCTGAATCGTGCGAAAATGAGCATAATTCGTGCAAAACGAGCAAAATTGTTCATTGTGGTGTCGAATTGTGCTCAGATAGGATAACTTAACACAACTAGATAGTACAGAGTCGAATTGCAGCGGATATGTGCGAATTAGTGGCTGAATCGTTCGAAAATGAGCAAAATTCGTTCAAAACGAGCAAAATTCGTGCAAAACGAGCAAAATTGTTCATTGTCGTGTTGAATTGTGCTCAGATAGGATAACTTAACATAACTAGATAGTACAGAGTCGAATTACAGCGGATATGTGCGAATTAGAGGCTGAATCGTGCGAAAATGAGCATAATTCGTGCAAAACGAGCAAAATTGTTCATTGTGGTGTTGAATTGTGCTCAGATAGGATAACTTAACATAACTAGATACTACAGAGTCGAATTACAGCGGATATGTGCGAATTAGAGGCTGAATCGTGCGAACATGAGCATAATTCGTGCAAAACGAGCAAAATTGTTCATTGTGGTGTTGAATTGTGCTCAGATAGGATAACTTAACATAACTAGATAGTACAGAGTCGAATTACAGCGGATATGTGCGAATTAGAGGCTGAATCGTGCGAAAATGAGCATAATTCGTGCAAAACGAGCAAAATTGTTCATTGTGGTGTCGAATTGTGCTCAGATAGGATAACTTAACATAACTAGATAGGACAGAGTTGAATTACAGCGGATATGTGCGAATTAGAGGCTGAATCGTTCGAAAATGAGCAAAATTCGTTCAAAACGAGCAAAATTCGTGCAAAACGAGCAAAATTGTTCATTGTGGTGTCAAATTGTGCTCAGTTACGATAACTTAACATAACTAGATAGTACAGAGTCGAATTACAGCGGATATGTGCGAATTAGAGGCTGAATCGTGCGAAAATGAGCATAATTCGTTCATTACGAGCAAAATTGTTCATTGTGGTGACGAATTGTGCTCAGTTACGATAACTTAAAGTGACTAGATAGTACAGAGTCGAATTACAGCGGATATGTGCGAATTAGAGGCTGAATCTTGCGAAAATGAGCATAATTCGTGCAAAACGAGCAAAATTGTTCATTGTGGTGTCGAATTGTGCTCAGTTACGATAACTTAACATAACTAGATAGCACAGAGTCGAATTACAGCGGATATGTGCGAATTAGCGGCTGAATCGTGCGAAAATGAGCATAATTCGTTCATTACGAGCAAAATTGTTCATTGTGGTGACGAATTGTGCTCAGTTACGCTAACTTAACATGACTAGATAGTACAGAGTCGAATTACAGCGGATATGTGCGAATTAGAGGCTGAATCGTGCGAAAATGAGCAAAATTCGTTCAAAACGAGCAAAATTCGTGTAAAACGAGCAAAATTGTTCATTGTGGTGTCGAATTGTGCTCAGATAGGATAACTTAAAATAACTAGATAGTACAGAGTCGAATTGCAGCGGATATGTGCGAATTAGAGGCTGAATCGTTCGAAAATGAGCAAAATTCGTTCAAAACGAGCAAAATTCGTGCAAAACGAGCAAAATTGTTCATTGTCGTGTTGAATTGTGCTCAGATAGGATAACTTAACATAACTAGATAGTACAGAGTCGAATTACAGCGGATATGTGCGAATTAGAGGCTGAATCGTGCGAAAATGAGCATAATTCGTTCATTACGAGCAAAATTGTTCATTGTGGTGTCGAATTGTGCTCAGTTACGATAACTTAACATAACTAGATAGTACAGAGTCGAATTACAGCGGATATGTGCGAATTAGAGGCTGAATCGTGCGAAAATGAGCATAATTCGTGCAAAACGAGCAAAATTGTTCATTGTGGTGTCGAATTGTGCTCAGATAGGATAACTTAACATAACTAGATAGTACAGAGTCGAATTACAGCGGATATGTGCGAATTAGAGGCTGAATCGTTCGAAAGTGAGCAAAATTCGTTCAAAACGAGCAAAATTCGTGCAAAACGAGCAAAATTGTTCATTGTGGTGTCGAATTGTGCTCAGTTACGATAACTTAACATAACTAGATAGTACAGAGTCGAATTACAGCGGATATGTGCGAATTAGAGTCTGAATCGTGCGAAAATGAGCATAATTCGTTCATTACGAGCAAAATTGTTCATTGTGGTGTCGAATTGTGCTCAGTTACGATAACTTAACATAACTAGATAGTACAGAGTCGAATTACAGCGGATATGTGCGAATTAGAGGCTGAATCGTGCGAAAATGAGCATAATTCGTGCAAAACGAGCAAAATTGTTCATTGTGGTGTCGAATTGTGCTCAGATAGGATAACTTAACATAACTAGATAGGACAGAGTCGAATTACAGCGGATATGTGCGAATTAGAGGCTGAATCGTTCGAAAATGAGCAAAATTCGCTCAAAACGAGCAAAATTCGTGCAAAACGAGCAAAATTGTTCACTGTGGTGTCGAATTGTGCTCAGTTACGATAACTTAACATAACTAGATAGTACAGAGTCGAATTACAGCGGATATGTGCGAATTAGAGGCTGAATCGTGCGAAAATGAGCATAATTCGTTCATTACGAGCAAAATTGTTCATTGTGGTGTCGAATTGTGCTCAGTTACGATAACTTAACATAACTAGATAGTACAGAGTCGAATTACAGCGGATATGTGCGAATTAGAGGCTGAATCGTGCGAAAATCAGCATAATTCGTGCAAAACGAGCAAAATTGTTCATTGTGGTGTCGAATTGTGCTCAGATAGGATAACTTAACATAACTAGATAGTACAGAGTCGAAATACAGCGGATATGTGCGAATTAGAGGCTGAATCGTTCGAAAATGAGCATAATTCGTGCAAAACGAGCAAAAGTGTTCATTGTGGTGTCGAATTGTGCTCAGATAGGATAACTTAACATAACTAGATAGTACAGAGTCGAATTACAGCGGATATGTGCGAATTAGAGTCTGAATCGTGCGAAAATGAGCATAATTCGTTCATTACGAGCAAAATTGTTCATTGTGGTGTCGAATTGTGCTCAGTTACGATAACTTAACATAACTAGATAGTACAGAGTCGAATTACAGCGGATATGTGCGAATTAGAGGCTGAATCGTGCGAAAATGAGCATAATTCGTGCAAAACGAGCAAAATTGTTCATTGTGGTGTTGAATTGTGCTCAGATAGGATAACTTAACATAACTAGATAGTACAGAGTCGAATTACAGCGGATATGTGCGAATTAGAGGCTGAATCGTGCGAAAATGAGCATAATTCGTGCAAAACGAGCAAAATTGTTCATTGTGGTGTCGAATTGTGCTCAGATAGGATAACTTAACATAACTAGATAGTACAGAGTCGAAATACAGCGGATATGTGCGAATTAGAGGCTGAATCGTTCGAAAATGAGCAAAATTCGTTCAAAACGAGCAAAATTCGTGCAAAACGAGCAAAATTGTTCATTGTGGTGTTGAATTGTGCTCAGATAGGATAACTTAACATAACTAGATAGTACAGAGTCGAATTACAGCGGATATGTGCGAATTAGAGGCTGAATCGTGCGAAAATGAGCATAATTCGTGCAAAACGAGCAAAATTGTTCATTGTGGTGTTGAATTGTGCTCAGATAGGATAACTTAACATAACTAGATAGTACAGAGTCGAATTACAGCGGATATGTGCGAATTAGAGGCTGAATCGTGCGAAAATGAGCATAATTCGTGCAAAACGAGCAAAATTGTTCATTGTGGTGTTGAATTGTGCTCAGATAGGATAACTTAACATAACTAGATAGTACAGAGTCGAATTACAGCGGATATGTGCGAATTAGAGGCTGAATCGTGCGAAAATGAGCATAATTCGTGCAAAACGAGCAAAATTGTTCATTGTGGTGTCGAATTGTGCTCAGATAGGATAACTTAACATAACTAGATAGTACAGAGTCGAAATACAGCGGATATGTGCGAATTAGAGGCTGAATCGTTCGAAAATGAGCAAAATTCGTTCAAAACGAGCAAAATTCGTGCAAAACGAGCAAAATTGTTCATTGTGGTGTTGAATTGTGCTCAGATAGGATAACTTAACATAACTAGATAGTACAGAGTCGAATTACAGCGGATATGTGCGAATTAGAGGGTGAATCGTGCGAAAATGAGCATAATTCGTGCAAAACGAGCAAAATTGTTCATTGTGATGTTGAATTGTGCTCAGATAGGATAACTTAACATAACTAGATAGTACAGAGTCGAATTACAGCGGATATGTGCGAATTAGAGGCTGAATCGTGCGAAAATGAGCATAATTCGTTCATTACGAG
Source organism: Megachile rotundata (assembly GCF_050947335.1). Classification (NCBI taxonomy): domain Eukaryota; kingdom Metazoa; phylum Arthropoda; class Insecta; order Hymenoptera; family Megachilidae; genus Megachile; species Megachile rotundata. The sequence goes on along the minus strand of NW_027473518.1, from coordinate 138,470 downwards.
CAAAATTGTTCATTGTGGTGTCGAATTGTGCTCAGTTACGATAACTTAACATAACTAGATAGTACAGAGTCGAATTACAGCGGATATGTGCGAATTAGAGTCTGAATCGTGCGAAAATGAGCATAATTCGTGCAAAACGAGCAAAATTGTTCATTGTGGTGTCGAATTGTGCTCAGATAGGATAACTTAACACAACTAGATAGTACAGAGTCGAATTGCAGCGGATATGTGCGAATTAGTGGCTGAATCGTTCGAAAATGAGCAAAATTCGTTCAAAACGAGCAAAATTCGTGCAAAACGAGCAAAATTGTTCATTGTCGTGTTGAATTGTGCTCAGATAGGATAACTTAACATAACTAGATAGTACAGAGTCGAATTACAGCGGATATGTGCGAATTAGAGGCTGAATCGTGCGAACATGAGCATAATTCGTTCAAAACGAGCAAAATTGTTCATTGTGGTGTTGAATTGTGCTCAGTTACGATAACTTATCATGACTGGATAGTACAGAGTCGAATTACAGCGGATATGTGCGAATTAGAGGCTGAATCGTGCGAAAATGAGCATAATTCGTGCAAAACGAGCAAAATTGTTCATTGTGGTGTCGAATTGTGCTCAGATAGGATAACATAACATAACTAGATAGTACAGAGTCGAATTACAGCGGATATGTGCGAATTAGAGGCTGAATCGTTCGAAAATGAGCAAAATTCGTTCAAAACGAGCAAAATTCGTGCAAAACGAGCAAAATTGTTCATTGTGGTGTCGAATTGTGCTCAGTTACGATAACTTAACATAACTAGATAGTACAGAGTCGAATTACAGCGGATATGTGCGAATTAGAGGCTGAATCGTGCGAAAATGAGCATAATTCGTTCATTACGAGCAAAATTGGTCATTGTGGTGACGAATTGTGCTCAGTTACGATAACTTAACATGACTAGATAGTACAGAGTCGAATTACAGCGGATATGTGCGAATTAGAGGCTGAATCATGCGAAAATGAGCATAATTCGTGCAAAACGAGCAAAATTGTTCATTGTGGTGTCGAATTGTGCTCAGTTACGATAACTTAACATAACTAGATAGTACAGAGTCGAATTACAGCGGATATGTGCGAATTAGCGGCTGAATCGTGCGAAAATGAGCATAATTCGTTCATTACGAGCAAAATTGTTCATTGTGGTGACGAATTGTGCTCAGTTACGATAACTTAACATGACTAGATAGTACAGAGTCGAATTACAGCGGATATGTGCGAATTAGAGGCTGAATCTTGCGAAAATGAGCATAATTCGTGCAAAACGAGCAAAATTGTTCATTGTGGTGTCGAATTGTGCTCAGATAGGATAACTTAACATAACTAGATAGTACAGAGTCGAATTACAGCGGATATGTGCGAATTAGAGGCTGAATCGTGCGAAAATGAGCATAATTCGTGCAAAACGAGCAAAATTGTTCATTGTGGTGACGAATTGTGCTCAGTTACGATAACTTAACATGACTAGATAGTACAGAGTCGAATTACAGCGGATATGTGCGAATTAGAGGCTGAATCGTGCGAAAATGAGCAAAATTCGTTCAAAACGAGCAAAATTCGTGCAAAACGAGCAAAATTGTTCATTGTGGTGTTGAATTGTGCTCAGATAGGATAACTTAGCATAACTAGATAGTACAGAGTCGAATTACAGCGGATATGTGCGAATTAGAGGCTGAATCGTGCGAAAATGAGCATAATTCGTGCAAAACGAGCAAAATTGTTCATTGTGGTGTTGAATTGTGCTCAGATAGGATAACTTAACATAACTAGATAGTACAGAGTCGAATTACAGCGGATATGTGCGAATTAGAGGCTGAATCGTGCGAAAATGAGCATAATTCGTGCAAAACGAGCAAAATTGTTCATTGTGGTGTTGAATTGTGCTCAGATAGGATAACTTAACATAACTAGATAGTACAGAGTCGAATTACAGCGGATATGTGCGAATTAGAGGCTGAATCGTGCGAAAATGAGCATAATTCGTGCAAAACGAGCAAAATTGTTCATTGTGGTGACGAATTGTGCTCAGTTACGATAACTTAACATGACTAGATAGTACAGAGTCGAATTACAGCGGATATGTGCGAATTAGAGGCTGAATCGTGCGAAAATGAGCAAAATTCGTTCAAAACGAGCAAAATTCGTGCAAAACGAGCAAAATTGTTCATTGTGGTGTTGAATTGTGCTCAGATAGGATAACTTAGCATAACTAGATAGTACAGAGTCGAATTACAGCGGATATGTGCGAATTAGAGGCTGAATCGTGCGAAAATGAGCATAATTCGTGCAAAACGAGCAAAATTGTTCATTGTGGTGTTGAATTGTGCTCAGATAGGATAACTTAACATAACTAGATAGTACAGAGTCGAATTACAGCGGATATGTGCGAATTAGAGGCTGAATCGTGCGAAAATGAGCATAATTCGTGCAAAACGAGCAAAATTGTTCATTGTGGTGTTGAATTGTGCTCAGATAGGATAACTTAACATAACTAGATAGTACAGAGTCGAATTACAGCGGATATGTGCGAATTAGAGGCTGAATCGTTCGAAAATGAGCAAAATTCGCTCAAAACGAGCAAAATTCGTGCAAAACGAGCAAAATTGTTCACTGTGGTGTCGAATTGTGCTCAGTTACGATAACTTAACATAACTAGATAGTACAGAGTCGAATTACAGCGGATATGTGCGAATTAGAGGCTGAATCGTGCGAAAATGAGCATAATTCGTTCATTACGAGCAAAATTGTTCATTGTGGTGTCGAATTGTGCTCAGTTACGATAACTTAACATAACTAGATAGTACAGAGTCGAATTACAGCGGATATGTGCGAATTAGAGGCTGAATCGTGCGAAAATCAGCATAATTCGTGCAAAACGAGCAAAATTGTTCATTGTGGTGTCGAATTGTGCTCAGATAGGATAACTTAACATAACTAGATAGTACAGAGTCGAAATACAGCGGATATGTGCGAATTAGAGGCTGAATCGTTCGAAAATGAGCATAATTCGTGCAAAACGAGCAAAATTGTTCATTGTGGTGTCGAATTGTGCTCAGATAGGATAACTTAACATAACTAGATAGTACAGAGTCGAATTACAGCGGATATGTGCGAATTAGAGTCTGAATCGTGCGAAAATGAGCATAATTCGTTCATTACGAGCAAAATTGTTCATTGTGGTGTCGAATTGTGCTCAGTTACGATAACTTAACATAACTAGATAGTACAGAGTCGAATTACAGCGGATATGTGCGAATTAGAGGCTGAATCGTGCGAAAATGAGCATAATTCGTGCAAAACGAGCAAAATTGTTCATTGTGGTGTTGAATTGTGCTCAGATAGGATAACTTAACATAACTAGATAGTACAGAGTCGAATTACAGCGGATATGTGCGAATTAGAGGCTGAATCGTGCGAAAATGAGCATAATTCGTGCAAAACGAGCAAAATTGTTCATTGTGGTGTCGAATTGTGCTCAGATAGGATAACTTAACATAACTAGATAGTACAGAGTCGAAATACAGCGGATATGTGCGAATTAGAGGCTGAATCGTTCGAAAATGAGCAAAATTCGTTCAAAACGAGCAAAATTCGTGCAAAACGAGCAAAATTGTTCATTGTGGTGTTGAATTGTGCTCAGATAGGATAACTTAACATAACTAGATAGTACAGAGTCGAATTACAGCGGATATGTGCGAATTAGAGGCTGAATCGTGCGAAAATGAGCATAATTCGTGCAAAACGAGCAAAATTGTTCATTGTGGTGTTGAATTGTGCTCAGATAGGATAACTTAACATAACTAGATAGTACAGAGTCGAATTACAGCGGATATGTGCGAATTAGAGGCTGAATCGTGCGAAAATGAGCATAATTCGTGCAAAACGAGCAAAATTGTTCATTGTGGTGTTGAATTGTGCTCAGATAGGATAACTTAACATAACTAGATAGTACAGAGTCGAATTACAGCGGATATGTGCGAATTAGAGGCTGAATCGTGCGAAAATGAGCATAATTCGTGCAAAACGAGCAAAATTGTTCATTGTGGTGTCGAATTGTGCTCAGATAGGATAACTTAACATAACTAGATAGTACAGAGTCGAAATACAGCGGATATGTGCGAATTAGAGGCTGAATCGTTCGAAAATGAGCAAAATTCGTTCAAAACGAGCAAAATTCGTGCAAAACGAGCAAAATTGTTCATTGTGGTGTTGAATTGTGCTCAGATAGGATAACTTAACATAACTAGATAGTACAGAGTCGAATTACAGCGGATATGTGCGAATTAGAGGGTGAATCGTGCGAAAATGAGCATAATTCGTGCAAAACGAGCAAAATTGTTCATTGTGATGTTGAATTGTGCTCAGATAGGATAACTTAACATAACTAGATAGTACAGAGTCGAATTACAGCGGATATGTGCGAATTAGAGGCTGAATCGTGCGAAAATGAGCATAATTCGTTCATTACGAGCAAAATTGTTCATTGTGGTGTCGAATTGTGCTCAGTTACGATAACTTAACATAACTAGATAGTACAGAGTCGAATTACAGCGGATATGTGCGAATTAGAGTCTGAATCGTGCGAAAATGAGCATAATTCGTGCAAAACGAGCAAAATTGTTCATTGTGGTGTCGAATTGTGCTCAGATAGGATAACTTAACACAACTAGATAGTACAGAGTCGAATTGCAGCGGATATGTGCGAATTAGTGGCTGAATCGTTCGAAAATGAGCAAAATTCGTTCAAAACGAGCAAAATTCGTGCAAAACGAGCAAAATTGTTCATTGTCGTGTTGAATTGTGCTCAGATAGGATAACTTAACATAACTAGATAGTACAGAGTCGAATTACAGCGGATATGTGCGAATTAGAGGCTGAATCGTGCGAACATGAGCATAATTCGTTCAAAACGAGCAAAATTGTTCATTGTGGTGTTGAATTGTGCTCAGTTACGATAACTTATCATGACTGGATAGTACAGAGTCGAATTACAGCGGATATGTGCGAATTAGAGGCTGAATCGTGCGAAAATGAGCATAATTCGTGCAAAACGAGCAAAATTGTTCATTGTGGTGTCGAATTGTGCTCAGATAGGATAACATAACATAACTAGATAGTACAGAGTCGATTACAGCGGATATGTGCGAATTAGAGGCTGAATCGTTCGAAAATGAGCAAAAATTCGTTCAAAACGAGCAAAATTCGTGCAAAACGAGCAAAATTGTTCATTGTGGTGTCGAATTGTGCTCAGTTACGATAACTTAACATAACTAGATAGTACAGAGTCGAATTCAGCGGATATGTGCGAATTAGAGGCTGAATCGTGCGAAAATGAGCATAATTCGTTCATTACGAGCAAAATTGGTCATTGTGGTGACGAATTGTGCTCAGTTACGATAACTTAACATGACTAGATAGTACAGAGTCGAATTACAGCGGATATGTGCGAATTAGAGGCTGAATCATGCGAAAATGAGCATAATTCGTGCAAAAACGAGCAAAATTGTTCATTGTGTGTCGAATTGTGCTCAGTTACGATAACTTAACATAACTAGATAGTACAGAGTCGAATTACAGCGGAATATGTGCGAATTAGCGGCTGAATCGTGCGAAAATGAGCATAATTCGTTCATTACGAGCAAAATTGTTCATTGTGGTGACGAATTGTGCTCAGTTACGATAACTTAACATGACTAGATAGTACAGAGTCGAATTACAGCGGATATGTGCGAATTAGAGGCTGAATCTTGCGAAAATGAGCATAATTCGTGCAAAACGAGCAAAATTGTTCATTGTGGTGTCGAATTGTGCTCAGATAGGATAACTTAACATAACTAGATAGTACAGAGTCGAATTACAGCGGATATGTGCGAATTAGAGCTGAATCGTGCGAAAATGAGCATAATTCGTGCAAAACGAGCAAAATTGTTCATTGTGGTGACGAATTGTGCCTCAGTTACGATAACTTAACATGACTAGATAGTACAGAGTCGAATTACAGCGGATATGTGCGAATTAGAGGCTGAATCGTGCGAAAATGAGCAAAATTCGTTCAAAACGAGCAAAATTCGTGCAAAACGAGCAAAATTGTTCATTGTGGTGTTGAATTGTGCTCAGATAGGATAACTTAGCATAACTAGATAGTACAGAGTCGAATTACAGCGGATATGTGCGAATTAGAGTCTGAATCGTGCGAAAATGAGCATAATTCGTGCAAAACGAGCAAAATTGTTCATTGTGGTGTTGAATTGTGCTCAGATAGGATAACTTAACATAACTAGATAGTACAGAGTCGAATTACAGCGGATATGTGCGAATTAGAGGCTGAATCGTGCGAAAATGAGCATAATTCGTGCAAAACGAGCAAAATTGTTCATTGTGGTGTTGAATTGTGCTCAGATAGGATAACTTAACATAACTAGATAGTACAGAGTCGAATTACAGCGGATATGTGCGAATTAGAGGCTGAATCGTGCGAAAATGAGCATAATTCGTGCAAAACGAGCAAAATTGTTCATTGTGGTGACGAATTGTGCTCAGTTACGATAACTTAACATGACTAGATAGTACAGAGTCGAATTACAGCGGATATGTGCGAATTAGAGGCTGAATCGTGCGAAAATGAGCAAAATTCGTTCAAAACGAGCAAAATTCGTGCAAAACGAGCAAAATTGTTCATTGTGGTGTTGAATTGTGCTCAGATAGGATAACTTAGCATAACTAGATAGTACAGAGTCGAATTACAGCGGATATGTGCGAATTAGAGGCTGAATCGTGCGAAAATGAGCATAATTCGTGCAAAACGAGCAAAATTGTTCATTGTGGTGTTGAATTGTGCTCAGATAGGATAACTTAACATAACTAGATAGTACAGAGTCGAATTACAGCGGATATGTGCGAATTAGAGGCTGAATCGTGCGAAAATGAGCATAATTCGTGCAAAACGAGCAAAATTGTTCATTGTGGTGTTGAATTGTGCTCAGATAGGATAACTTAACATAACTAGATAGTACAGAGTCGAATTACAGCGGATATGTGCGAATTAGAGGCTGAATCGTGCGAAAATGAGCATAATTCGTGCAAAACGAGCAAAATTGTTCATTGTGGTGTCGAATTGTGCTCAGATAGGATAACTTAAGATGACTAGATAGTACAGAGTCGAATTACAGCGGATATGTGCGAATTAGAGGCTGAATCGTGCGAAAATGAGCATAATTCGTGCAAAACGAGCAAAATTGTTCATTGTGGTGTTGAATTGTGCTCAGATAGGATAACTTAACATAACTAGATAGTACAGAGTCGAATTACAGCGGATATGTGCGAATTAGAGGCTGAATCGTGCGAAAATGAGCATAATTCGTGCAAAACGAGCAAAATTGTTCATTGTGGTGTTGAATTGTGCTCAGATAGGATAACTTAACATAACTAGATAGTACAGAGTCGAATTACAGCGGATATGTGCGAATTAGAGGCTGAATCGTGCGAAAATGAGCATAATTCGTGCAAAACGAGCAAAATTGTTCATTGTGGTGTCGAATTGTGCTCAGATAGGATAACTTAACATAACTAGATAGTACAGAGTCGAAATACAGCGGATATGTGCGAATTAGAGGCTGAATCGTTCGAAAATGAGCAAAATTCGTTCAAAACGAGCAAAATTCGTGCAAAACGAGCAAAATTCGTGCAAAACGAGCAAAATTGTTCATTGTGGTGTTGAATTGTGCTCAGATAGGATAACTTAACATAACTAGATAGTACAGAGTCGAATTACAGCGGATATGTGCGAATTAGAGGGTGAATCGTGCGAAAATGAGCATAATTCGTGCAAAACGAGCAAAATTGTTCATTGTGGTGTTGAATTGTGCTCAGATAGGATAACTTAACATAACTAGATAGTACTGAGTCGAATTACAGCGGATATGTGCGAATTAGATTCTGAATCGTGCGAAAATGAGCATAATTCGTTCATTACGAGCAAAATTGTTCATTGTGGTGTCGAATTGTGCTCAGTTACGATAACTTAACATAACTAGATAGTACAGAGTCGAATTACAGCGGATATGTGCGAATTAGAGGCTGAATCGTGCGAAAATGAGCATAATTTGTGCAAAACGAGCAAAATTGTTCATTGTGGTGTCGAATTGTGCTCAGTTACGATAACTTAACATAACTAGATAGTACAGAGTCTAATTGCAGCGGATATGTGCGAATTAGAGGCCGAATCGTGCAAAAATGAGCATAATTCGTGCAAAACGAGCAAAATTGTTCATTGTGGTGTTGAATTCTGCTCAGATAGGATAACTTAACATGACTAGATAGTACAGAGTCGAATTACAGCGGATATGTGCGAATTAGAGGCTGAATCGTTCGAAAATGAGCAAAATTCGTTCAAAACGAGCAAAATTCGTGCAAAACGAGCAAAATTGTTCATTGTGGTGTTGAATTGTGCTCAGTTACGATAACTTTACATGACTAGATAGTACAGAGTCAAATTACAACGGATATGTGCGAATTAGAGGCTGAATCGTGCGAAAATGAGCATAATTCGTTCAAAACGAGCAAAATTGTTCATTGTGGTGTTGAATTGTGCTCAGTTACGATAACTTAACATGACTAGATAGTACAGAGTCGAATTACAGCGGATATGTGCGAATTAGAGGCTGAATCGTTCGAAAATGAGCAAAATTCGTTCAAACCGAGCAAAATTCGTGCAAAACGTGCAAAATTGTTCATTCTGGTGTCGAATTGTGCTCAGATAGGATAACTTAACATAACTAGATAGTACAGAGTCGAAATACAGCGGATATGTGCGAATTAGAGGCTGAATCGTTCGAAAATGAGCAAAATTCGTTCAAAACGAGCAAAATTCGTGCAAAACGAGCAAAATTGTTCATTGTGGTGTTGAATTGTGCCCAGTTACGATAACCTAACGTGACTAGATAGTACAGAGTCAAATTACAACGGATATGTGCGAATTAGAGGCTGAATCGTGCGAAAATGAGCATAATTCGTTCAAAACGAGCAAAATTGTTCATTGTGGTGTTGAATTGTGCTCAGTTACGATAACTTAACATGACTAGATAGTACAGAGTCGAATTACAGCGGATATGTGCGAATTAGAGGCTGAATCGTGCGAAAATGAGCAAAATTCGTTCAAAACGAGCAAAATTCGTGCAAAACGAGCAAAATTGCTCATTGTGGTGTTGAATTGTGCTCAGATAGGATAGCTTAACATAACTAGATAGTGCAGAGTCGAATTACAGCGGATATGTGCGAATTAGAGGCTGAATCGTGCGAAAATGAGCATAATTCGTTCATTACGAGCAAAATTGTTCATTGTGCTGTCGAATTGTGCTCAGTTACGATAACTTAACATAACTAGATAGTACAGAGTCGAATTATAGCGGATATGTGCGAATTACAGGCTGAATCGTGCGAAAATGAGCATAATTCGTGCAAAACGAGCAAAATTGTTCATTGTGGTGTCGAATTGTGCTCAGATAGGATAACTTAACATAACTAGATAGTACAGAGTCGAATTACAGCGGATATGTGCGAATTAGAGGCTGAATCATGCGAAAATGAGCATAATTCGTTCATTACGAGCAAAATTGTTCATTGTGGTGTCGAATTGTGCTCAGTTACGATAACTTAACATGACTGGATAGTACAGAGTTGAATTACAGCGGATATGTGCGAATTAGAGGCTGAATCGTGCGAAAATGAGCATAATTCGTTCAAAACGAGCAAAATTGTTCATTGTGGTGTTGAATTGTGCTCAGTTACGATAACTTAACATGACTGGATAGTACAGAGTCGAATTACAGCGGATATGTGCGAATTAGAGGCTGAATCGTGCGAAAATGAGCATAATTCGTGCCAAACGAGCAAAATTGTTCATTGTGGTGTTGAATTGTGCTCAGATAGGATAACTTATCATAACTAGATAGTACAGAGTCGAATTACAGCGGATATGTGCGAATTAGAGGCTGAATCGTGCGAAAATGAGCATAATTCGTGCCAAACGAGCAAAATTGTTCATTGTGGTGTTGAATTGTGCTCAGATAGGATAACTTATCATAACTAGATAGTACAGAGTCGAAATACAGCGGATATGTGCGAATTAGAGGCTGAATCGTGCGAAAATGAGCATAATTCGTTCAAAACGAGCAAAATTGTTCATTGTGGTGTCGAATTGTGCTCAGTTACGATAACTTAACATAACTAGATAGTACAGAGTCGAATTGCAGCGGATATGTGCGAATTAGAGGCCGAATGGTGCGAAAATGAGCATAATTCGTGTAAAACGAGCAAAATTGTTCATTGTGGTGTCGAATTGTGCTCAGATAGGATAACTTAAAATAACTAGATAGTACAGAGTCGAAATACAGCGGATATGTGCGAATTAGGGGCTGAATCGTTCGAAAATGAGCAAAATTCGCTCAAAACGAGCAAAATTCGTGCAAAACGAGCAAAATTGTTCATTGTGGTGTTGAATTGTGCTCAGATAGGATAACTTAACATAACTAGATAGTACAGAATCGAATTACAGCGGATATGTGCGAATTAGAGGCTGAATCGTGCGAAAATGAGCATAATTCGTTCATTACGAGCAAAATTGTTCATTGTGGTGTCGAATTGTGCTCAGTTACAATAACTTAACATAACTAGATAGTACAGAGTCGAATTACAGCGGATATGTGCGAATTAGAGTCTGAATCGTGCGAAAATGAGCATAATTCGTGCAAAACGAGCAAAATTGTTCATTGTGGTGACGAATTGTGCTCAGTTACGATAACTTAACATAACTAGATAGTACAGAGTCGAATTACAGCGGATATGTGCGAATTAGAGGCTGAATCGTGCGAAAATGAGCATAATTCGTGCAAAACGAGCAAAATTGTTCATTGTGGTGTCGAATTGTGCTCAGATAGGATAACTTAACATAACTAGATAGTACAGAGTCGAATTACAGCGGATATGTGCGAATTAGAGGCTGAATCATGCGAAAATGAGCATAATTCGTTCATTACGAGCAAAATTGTTCATTGTGGTGTCGAATTGTGCTCAGTTACGATAACTTAACATGACTGGATAGTACAAAGTTGAATTACAGCGGATATGTGCGAATTAGAGGCTGAATCGTGCGAAAATGAGCATAATTCGTTCAAAACGAGCAAAATTGTTCATTGTGGTGTTGAATTGTGCTCAGTTACGATAACTTAACATGACTGGATAGTACAGAGTCGAATTACAGCGGATATGTGCGAATTAGAGGCTGAATCGTGCGAAAATGAGCATAATTCGTGCCAAACGAGCAAAATTGTTCATTGTGGTGTTGAATTGTGCTCAGATAGGATAACTTATCATAACTAGATAGTACAGAGTCGAATTACAGCGGATATGTGCGAATTAGAGGCTGAATCGTGCGAAAATGAGCATAATTCGTGCAAAACGAGCAAAATTGTTCATTGTGGTGTCGAATTGTGCTCAGATAGGATAACTTAACATAACTAGATAGTACAGAGTCGAAATACAGCGGATATGTGCGAATTAGAGGCTGAATCGTTCGAAAATGAGCAAAATTCGTTCAAAACGAGCAAAATTCGTGCAAAACGAGCAAAATTGTTCATTGTGGTGTCGAATTGTGCTCAGTTACGATAACTTAACCTAACTAGATAGTACAGAGTCGAATTACAGCGGATATGTGCGAATTAGAGGCTGAATCGTGCGAAAATGAGCATAATTCGTTCATTACGAGCAAAATTGTTCATTGTGGTGTCGAATTGTGCTCAGATAGGATAACTTAAGATGACTAGATAGTACAGAGTCGAATTACAGCGGATATGTGCGAATTAGAGGCTGAATCGTGCGAAAATGAGCATAATTCGTGCAAAACGAGCAAAATTGTTCATTGTGGTGTTGAATTGTGCTCAGATAGGATAACTTAACATAACTAGATAGTACAGAGTCGAATTACAGCGGATATGTGCGAATTAGAGGCTGAATCGTGCGAAAATGAGCATAATTCGTGCAAAACGAGCAAAATTGTTCATTGTGGTGTTGAATTGTGCTCAGATAGGATAACTTAACATAACTAGATAGTACAGAGTCGAATTACAGCGGATATGTGCGAATTAGAGGCTGAATCGTGCGAAAATGAGCATAATTCGTGCAAAACGAGCAAAATTGTTCATTGTGGTGTCGAATTGTGCTCAGATAGGATAACTTAACATAACTAGATAGTACAGAGTCGAAATACAGCGGATATGTGCGAATTAGAGGCTGAATCGTTCGAAAATGAGCAAAATTCGTTCAAAACGAGCAAAATTCGTGCAAAACGAGCAAAATTGTTCATTGTGGTGTTGAATTGTGCTCAGATAGGATAACTTAACATAACTAGATAGTACAGAGTCGAATTACAGCGGATATGTGCGAATTAGAGGGTGAATCGTGCGAAAATGAGCATAATTCGTGCAAAACGAGCAAAATTGTTCATTGTGGTGTTGAATTGTGCTCAGATAGGATAACTTAACATAACTAGATAGTACTGAGTCGAATTACAGCGGATATGTGCGAATTAGATTCTGAATCGTGCGAAAATGAGCATAATTCGTTCATTACGAGCAAAATTGTTCATTGTGGTGTCGAATTGTGCTCAGTTACGATAACTTAACATAACTAGATAGTACAGAGTCGAATTACAGCGGATATGTGCGAATTAGAGGCTGAATCGTGCGAAAATGAGCATAATTTGTGCAAAACGAGCAAAATTGTTCATTGTGGTGTCGAATTGTGCTCAGTTACGATAACTTAACATAACTAGATAGTACAGAGTCTAATTGCAGCGGATATGTGCGAATTAGAGGCCGAATCGTGCAAAAATGAGCATAATTCGTGCAAAACGAGCAAAATTGTTCATTGTGGTGTTGAATTCTGCTCAGATAGGATAACTTAACATGACTAGATAGTACAGAGTCGAATTACAGCGGATATGTGCGAATTAGAGGCTGAATCGTTCGAAAATGAGCAAAATTCGTTCAAAACGAGCAAAATTCGTGCAAAACGAGCAAAATTGTTCATTGTGGTGTTGAATTGTGCTCAGTTACGATAACTTTACATGACTAGATAGTACAGAGTCAAATTACAACGGATATGTGCGAATTAGAGGCTGAATCGTGCGAAAATGAGCATAATTCGTTCAAAACGAGCAAAATTGTTCATTGTGGTGTTGAATTGTGCTCAGTTACGATAACTTAACATGACTAGATAGTACAGAGTCGAATTACAGCGGATATGTGCGAATTAGAGGCTGAATCGTTCGAAAATGAGCAAAATTCGTTCAAACCGAGCAAAATTCGTGCAAAACGTGCAAAATTGTTCATTCTGGTGTCGAATTGTGCTCAGATAGGATAACTTAACATAACTAGATAGTACAGAGTCGAAATACAGCGGATATGTGCGAATTAGAGGCTGAATCGTTCGAAAATGAGCAAAATTCGTTCAAAACGAGCAAAATTCGTGCAAAACGAGCAAAATTGTTCATTGTGGTGTTGAATTGTGCCCAGTTACGATAACCTAACATGACTAGATAGTACAGAGTCAAATTACAACGGATATGTGCGAATTAGAGGCTGAATCGTGCGAAAATGAGCATAATTCGTTCAAAACGAGCAAAATTGTTCATTGTGGTGTTGAATTGTGCTCAGTTACGATAACTTAACATGACTAGATAGTACAGAGTCGAATTACAGCGGATATGTGCGAATTAGAGGCTGAATCGTGCGAAAATGAGCAAAATTCGTTCAAAACGAGCAAAATTCGTGCAAAACGAGCAAAATTGCTCATTGTGGTGTTGAATTGTGCTCAGATAGGATAACTTAACATAACTAGATAGTGCAGAGTCGAATTACAGCGGATATGTGCGAATTAGAGGCTGAATCGTGCGAAAATGAGCATAATTCGTTCATTACGAGCAAAATTGTTCATTGTGCTGTCGAATTGTGCTCAGTTACGATAACTTAACATAACTAGATAGTACAGAGTCGAATTATAGCGGATATGTGCGAATTACAGGCTGAATCGTGCGAAAATGAGCATAATTCGTGCAAAACGAGCAAAATTGTTCATTGTGGTGTCGAATTGTGCTCAGATAGGATAACTTAACATAACTAGATAGTACAGAGTCGAATTACAGCGGATATGTGCGAATTAGAGGCTGAATCATGCGAAAATGAGCATAATTCGTTCATTACGAGCAAAATTGTTCATTGTGGTGTCGAATTGTGCTCAGTTACGATAACTTAACATGACTGGATAGTACAGAGTTGAATTACAGCGGATATGTGCGAATTAGAGGCTGAATCGTGCGAAAATGAGCATAATTCGTTCAAAACGAGCAAAATTGTTCATTGTGGTGTTGAATTGTGCTCAGTTACGATAACTTAACATGACTGGATAGTACAGAGTCGAATTACAGCGGATATGTGCGAATTAGAGGCTGAAACGTGCGAAAATGAGCATAATTCGTGCCAAACGAGCAAAATTGTTCATTGTGGTGTTGAATTGTGCTCAGATAGGATAACTTATCATAACTAGATAGTACAGAGTCGAATTACAGCGGATATGTGCGAATTAGAGGCTGAATCGTGCGAAAATGAGCATAATTCGTGCCAAACGAGCAAAATTGTTCATTGTGGTGTTGAATTGTGCTCAGATAGGATAACTTATCATAACTAGATAGTACAGAGTCGAAATACAGCGGATATGTGCGAATTAGAGGCTGAATCGTGCGAAAATGAGCATAATTCGTTCAAAACGAGCAAAATTGTTCATTGTGGTGTCGAATTGTGCTCAGTTACGATAACTTAACATAACTAGATAGTACAGAGTCGAATTGCAGCGGATATGTGCGAATTAGAGGCCGAATGGTGCGAAAATGAGCATAATTCGTGTAAAACGAGCAAAATTGTTCATTGTGGTGTCGAATTGTGCTCAGATAGGATAACTTAACATGACTAGATAGTACAGAGTCGAATTACAGCGGATATGTGCGAATTAGAGGCTGAATCGTTCGAAAATGAGCAAAATTCGTTCAAAACGAGCAAAATTCGTGCAAAACGAGCAAAATTGTTCATTGTGGTGTTGAATTGTGCTCAGTTACGATAACTTTACATGACTAGATAGTACAGAGTCAAATTACAACGGATATGTGCGAATTAGAGGCTGAATCGTGCGAAAATGAGCATAATTCGTTCAAAACGAGCAAAATTGTTCATTGTGGTGTTGAATTGTGCTCAGTTACGATAACTTAACATGACTAGATAGTACAGAGTCGAATTACAGCGGATATGTGCGAATTAGAGGCTGAATCGTTCGAAAATGAGCAAAATTCGTTCAAACCGAGCAAAATTCGTGCAAAACGTGCAAAATTGTTCATTCTGGTGTCGAATTGTGCTCAGATAGGATAACTCAACATAACTAGATAGTACAGAGTCGAAATACAGCGGATATGTGCGAATTAGAGGCTGAATCGTTCGAAAATGAGCAAAATTCGTTCAAAACGAGCAAAATTCGTGCAAAACGAGCAAAATTGTTCATTGTGGTGTTGAATTGTGCCCAGTTACGATAACCTAACATGACTAGATAGTACAGAGTCAAATTACAACGGATATGTGCGAATTAGAGGCTGAATCGTGCGAAAATGAGCATAATTCGTTCAAAACGAGCAAAATTGTTCATTGTGGTGTTGAA
This sequence comes from Megachile rotundata, assembly GCF_050947335.1. Lineage (NCBI taxonomy): Eukaryota > Metazoa > Arthropoda > Insecta > Hymenoptera > Megachilidae > Megachile > Megachile rotundata. Next base: position 122,677 of record NW_027473518.1, on the reverse strand, counting down.
TTGTGCTCAGTTACGATAACTTAACATGACTAGATAGTACAGAGTCGAATTACAGCGGATATGTGCGAATTAGAGGCTGAATCGTGCGAAAATGAGCAAAATTCGTTCAAAACGAGCAAAATTCGTGCAAAACGAGCAAAATTGCTCATTGTGGTGTTGAATTGTGCTCAGATAGGATAACTTAACATAACTAGATAGTGCAGAGTCGAATTACAGCGGATATGTGCGAATTAGAGGCTGAATCGTGCGAAAATGAGCATAATTCGTTCATTACGAGCAAAATTGTTCATTGTGCTGTCGAATTGTGCTCAGTTACGATAACTTAACATAACTAGATAGTACAGAGTCGAATTATAGCGGATATGTGCGAATTACAGGCTGAATCGTGCGAAAATGAGCATAATTCGTGCAAAACGAGCAAAATTGTTCATTGTGGTGTCGAATTGTGCTCAGATAGGATAACTTAACATAACTAGATAGTACAGAGTCGAATTACAGCGGATATGTGCGAATTAGAGGCTGAATCATGCGAAAATGAGCATAATTCGTTCATTACGAGCAAAATTGTTCATTGTGGTGTCGAATTGTGCTCAGTTACGATAACTTAACATGACTGGATAGTACAGAGTTGAATTACAGCGGATATGTGCGAATTAGAGGCTGAATCGTGCGAAAATGAGCATAATTCGTTCAAAACGAGCCAAATTGTTCATTGTGGTGTTGAATTGTGCTCAGATAGGATAACTTATCATAACTAGATAGTACAGAGTCGAATTACAGCGGATATGTGCGAATTAGAGGCTGAATCGTGCGAAAATGAGCATAATTCGTGCCAAACGAGCAAAATTGTTCATTGTGGTGTTGAATTGTGCTCAGATAGGATAACTTATCATAACTAGATAGTACAGAGTCGAAATACAGCGGATATGTGCGAATTAGAGGCTGAATCGTGCGAAAATGAGCATAATTCGTTCAAAACGAGCAAAATTGTTCATTGTGGTGTCGAATTGTGCTCAGTTACGATAACTTAACATAACTAGATAGTACAGAGTCGAATTGCAGCGGATATGTGCGAATTAGAGGCCGAATGGTGCGAAAATGAGCATAATTCGTGTAAAACGAGCAAAATTGTTCATTGTGGTGTCGAATTGTGCTCAGATAGGATAACTTAAAATAACTAGATAGTACAGAGTCGAAATACAGCGGATATGTGCGAATTAGGGGCTGAATCGTTCGAAAATGAGCAAAATTCGCTCAAAACGAGCAAAATTCGTGCAAAACGAGCAAAATTGTTCATTGTGGTGTTGAATTGTGCTCAGATAGGATAACTTAACATAACTAGATAGTACAGAATCGAATTACAGCGGATATGTGCGAATTAGAGGCTGAATCGTGCGAAAATGAGCATAATTCGTTCATTACGAGCAAAATTGTTCATTGTGGTGTCGAATTGTGCTCAGTTACAATAACTTAACATAACTAGATAGTACAGAGTCGAATTACAGCGGATATGTGCGAATTAGAGTCTGAATCGTGCGAAAATGAGCATAATTCGTGCAAAACGAGCAAAATTGTTCATTGTGGTGACGAATTGTGCTCAGTTACGATAACTTAACATAACTAGATAGTACAGAGTCGAATTACAGCGGATATGTGCGAATTAGAGGCTGAATCGTGCGAAAATGAGCATAATTCGTGCAAAACGAGCAAAATTGTTCATTGTGGTGTCGAATTGTGCTCAGATAGGATAACTTAACATAACTAGATAGTACAGAGTCGAATTACAGCGGATATGTGCGAATTAGAGACTGAATCATGCGAAAATGAGCATAATTCGTTCATTACGAGCAAAATTGTTCATTGTGGTGTCGAATTGTGCTCAGTTACGATAACTTAACATGACTGGATAGTACAGAGTTGAATTACAGCGGATATGTGCGAATTAGAGGCTGAATCGTGCGAAAATGAGCATAATTCGTTCAAAACGAGCAAAATTGTTCATTGTGGTGTTGAATTGTGCTCAGTTACGATAACTTAACATGACTGGATAGTACAGAGTCGAATTACAGCGGATATGTGCGAATTAGAGGCTGAATCGTGCGAAAATGAGCATAATTCGTGCCAAACGAGCAAAATTGTTCATTGTGGTGTTGAATTGTGCTCAGATAGGATAACTTATCATAACTAGATAGTACAGAGTCGAATTACAGCGGATATGTGCGAATTAGAGGCTGAATCGTGCGAAAATGAGCATAATTCGTGCAAAACGAGCAAAATTGTTCATTGTGGTGTCGAATTGTGCTCAGATAGGATAACTTAACATAACTAGATAGTACAGAGTCGAAATACAGCGGATATGTGCGAATTAGAGGCTGAATCGTTCGAAAATGAGCAAAATTCGTTCAAAACGAGCAAAATTCGTGCAAAACGAGCAAAATTGTTCATTGTGGTGTCGAATTGTGCTCAGTTACGATAACTTAACCTAACTAGATAGTACAGAGTCGAATTACAGCGGATATGTGCGAATTAGAGGCTGAATCGTGCGAAAATGAGCATAATTCGTTCATTACGAGCAAAATTGTTCATTGTGGTGTCGAATTGTGCTCAGTTACGATAACTTAACATGACTAGATAGTACTGAGTCGAATTACAGCGGATATGTGCGAACTAGAGGCTGAATCTTGCGAAAATGAGCATAATTCGTGCAAAACGAGCAAAATTGTTCATTCTGGTGTCGAATTGTGCTCATATAGGATAACTTAACATAACTAGATAGTACAGAGTCGAATTACAGCGGATATGTGCGAATTAGAGGCTGAATCGTGCGAAAATGAGCATAATTCGTTCAAAACGAGCAAAATTGTTCATTGTGGTGTCGAATTGTGCTCAGTTACGATAACTTAACATAACTAGATAGTACAGAGTCGAATTGCAGCGGATATGTGCGAATTAGAGGCCGAATCGTGCGAAAATGAGCATAATTCGTGTAAAACGAGCAAAATTGTTCATTGTGGTGTCGAATTGTGCTCAGATAGGATAACTTAAAATAACTAGATAGTACAGAGTCGAAATACAGCGGATATGTGCGAATTAGGGGCTGAATCGTTCGAAAATGAGCAAAATTCGCTCAAAACGAGCAAAATTCGTGCAAAACGAGCAAAATTGTTCATTGTTGTGTTGAATTGTGCTCAGATAGGATAACTTAACATAACTAGATAGTACAGAGTCGAATTACAGCGGATATGTGCGAATTAGAGGCTGAATCGTGCGAAAATGAGCATAATTCGTTCATTACGAGCAAAATTGTTCATTGTGGTGTCGAATTGTGCTCAGTTACAATAACTTAACATAACTAGATAGTACAGAGTCGAATTACAGCGGATATGTGCGAATTAGAGTCTGAATCGTGCGAAAATGAGCATAATTCGTGCAAAACGAGCAAAATTGTTCATTGTGGTGTCGAATTGTGCTCAGATAGGATAACTTAACATAACTAGATAGTACAGAGTCGAATTACAGCGGATATGTGCGAATTAGAGGCTGAATCGTGCGAAAATGAGCATAATTCGTTCATTACGAGCAAAATTGTTCATTGTGGTGTCGAATTGTGCTCAGTTACGATAACTTAACATGACTAGATAGTACAGAGTCGAATTACAGCGGATATGTGCGAACTAGAGGCTGAATCTTGCGAAAATGAGCATAATTCGTGTAAAACGAGCAAAATTGTTCATTGTGGTGTCGAATTGTGCTCAGATAGGATAACTTAAAATAACTAGATAGTACAGAGTCGAATTGCAGCGGATATGTGCGAATTAGAGGCTGAATCGTTCGAAAATGAGCAAAATTCGTTCAAAACGAGCAAAATTCGTGCAAAACGAGCAAAATTGTTCATTGTGGTGTTGAATTGTGCTCAGTTACGATAACTTAACATGACTAGATAGTACAGAGTCAAATTACAACGGATATGTGCGAATTAGAGGCTGAATCGTGCGAAAATGAGCATAATTCGTTCAAAACGAGCAAAATTGTTCATTGTGGTGTTGAATTGTGCTCAGTTACGATAACTTAACATGACTAGATAGTACAGAATCGAATTACAGCGGATATGTGCGAATTAGAGGCTGAATCGTTCGAAAATGAGCAAAATTCGTTCAAAACGAGCAAAATTCGTGCAAAACGTGCAAAATTGTTCATTCTGGTGTCGAATTGTGCTCATATAGGATAACTTAACATAACTAGATAGAACAGAGTCGAATTACAGCGGATATGTGCGAATTAGAGGCTGAATCGTGCGAAAATGAGCATAATTCGTTCATTACGAGCAAAATTGTTCATTGTGGTGTCGAATTGTGCTCAGATACAATAACTTAACATAACTAGATAGTACAGAGTCGAATTACAGCGGATATGTGCGAATTAGAGTCTGAATCGTGCGAAAATGAGCATAATTCGTGCAAAACGAGCAAAATTGTTCATTGTGGTGTCGAATTGTGCTCAGATAGGATAACTTAACATAACTAGATAGTACAGAGTCGAAATACAGCGGATATGTGCGAATTAGAGGCTGAATCGTTCGAAAATGAGCAAAATTCGTTCAAAACGAGCAAAATTCGTGCAAAACGAGCAAAATTGTTCATTGTGGTGTTGAATTGTGCTCAGTTACGATAACCTAACATAACTAGATAGTACAGAGTCGAAATACAGCGGATATGTGCGAATTAGAGGCTGAATCGTTCGAAAATGAGCAAAATTCGTTCAAAACGAGCAAAATTCGTGCAAAACGAGCAAAATTGTTCATTGTGGTGTTGAATTGTGCTCAGATAGGATAACTTAACATAACTAGATAGTACAGAGTCGAATTACAGCGGATATGTGCGAATTAGAGGCTGAATCGTTCGAAAATGAGCAAAATTCGTTCAAAACGAGCAAAATTGGTGCAAAACGAGCAAAATTGTTCATTGTCGTGTTGAATTGTGCTCAGATAGGATAACTTAACATAACTAGATAGTACAGAGTCGAATTACAGCGGATATGTGCGAATTAGAGGCTGAATCGTGCGAAAATGAGCATAATTCGCTCATTACTAGCAAAATTGTTCATTGTGGTGTCGAATTGTGCTCAGTTACGATAACTTAACATGACTAGATAGTACAGAGTCGAATTACAGCGGATATGTGCGAACTAGAGGCTGAATCTTGCGAAAATGAGCATAATTCGTGCAAAACGAGCAAAATTGTTCATTGTGGTGTCGAATTGTGCTCATATAGGATAACTTAACATAACTAGATAGTACAGAGTCGAATTACAGCGGATATGTGCGAATTAGAGTCTGAATCGTGCGAAAATGAGCATAATTCGTGCAAAACGAGCAAAATTGTTCATTGTGGTGTCGAATTGTGCTCAGTTACGATAACTTAACATAACTAGATAGTACAGAGTCGAATTACAGCGGATATGTGCGAATTAGAGGCTGAATCGTGCGAAAATGAGCAAAATTCGTTCAAAACGAGCAAAATTCGTGCAAAACGAGCAAAATTGTTCATTGTGGTGTTGAATTGTGCTCAGATAGGATAACTTAACATAACTAGATAGTACAGAGTCGAATTACAGCGGATATGTGCGAATTAGAGGCTGAATCGTGCGAAAATGAGCATAATTCGTTCATTACGAGCAAAATTGTTCATTGTGCTGTCGAATTGTGCTCAGTTACGATAACTTAACATAACTAGATAGTACAGAGTCGAATTATAGCGGATATGTGCGAATTACAGGCTGAATCGTGCGAAAATGAGCATAATTCGTGCAAAACGAGCAAAATTGTTCATTGTGGTGTCGAATTGTGCTCAGATAGGATAACTTAACATAACTAGATAGTACAGAGTCGAATTACAGCGGATATGTGCGAATTAGAGGCTGAATCGTGCGAAAATGAGCAAAATTCGTTCAAAACGAGCGAAATTCGTGCAAAACGAGCAAAATTGTTCATTGTGGTGTTGAATTGTGCTCAGATAGGATAACTTAACATAACTAGATAGTACAGAGTCGAATTACAGCGGATATGTGCGAATTAGAGGCTGAATCGTGCGAAAATGAGCATAATTCGTTCATTACGAGCAAAATTGTTCATTGTGGTGTCGAATTGTGCTCAGTTACGATAACTTAACATGACTGGATAGTACAGAGTTGAATTACAGCGGATATGTGCGAATTAGAGGCTGAATCGTGCGAAAATGAGCATAATTCGTTCAAAACGAGCAAAATTGTTCATTGTGGTGTTGAATTGTGCTCAGTTACGATAACTTAACATGACTGGATAGTACAGAGTCGAATTACAGCGGATATGTGCGAATTAGAGGCTGAATCGTGCGAAAATGAGCATAATTCGTGCCAAACGAGCAAAATTGTTCATTGTGGTGTTGAATTGTGCTCAGATAGGATAACTTAACATAACTAGATAGTACAGAGTCGAATTACAGCGGATATGTGCGAATTAGAGGCTGAATCGTGCGAAAATGAGCATAATTCGTTCATTACGAGCAAAATTGTTCATTGTGGTGTCGAATTATGCTCAGTTACGATAACTTAACATAACTAGATAGTACAGAGTCGAATTGCAGCGGATATGTGCGAATTAGAGGCCGAATCGTGCGAAAATGAGCAAAATTCGTTCAAAACGAGCAAAATTCGTGCAAAACGAGCAAAATTGTTCATTGTGGTGTCGAATTGTGCTCAGTTACGATAACTTAACATAACTAGATAGTACAGAGTCGAATTACAGCGGATATGTGCGAATTAGAGGCTGAATCGTGCGAAAATGAGCATAATTCGTTCATTACGAGCAAAATTGTTCATTGTGGTGTCGAATTATGCTCAGTTACGATAACTTAACATAACTAGATAGTACAGAGTCGAATTGCAGCGGATATGTGCGAATTAGAGGCCGAATCGTGCGAAAATGAGCATAATTCGTGTAAAACGAGCAAAATTGTTCATTGTGGTGTCGAATTGTGCTCAGATAGGATAACTTAAAATAACTAGATAGTACAGAGTCGAAATACAGCGGATATGTGCGAATTAGGGGCTGAATCGTTCGAAAATGAACAAAATTCGCTCAAAACGAGCAAAATTCGTTCAAAACGAGCAAAATTGTTCATTGTGGTGTTGAATTGTGCTCAGTTACGATAACTTAACATGACTGGATAGTACAGAGTCGAATTACAGCGGATATGTGCGAATTAGAGGCTGAATCGTGCGAAAATGAGCATAATTCGTGTAAAACGAGCAAAATTGTTCATTGTGGTGTCGAATTGTGCTCAGTTACGATAACTTAACATAACTAGATAGTACAGAGTCGAATTACAGCGGATATGTGCGAATTAGAGGCTGAATCGTGCGAAAATGAGCATAATTCGTTCATTACGAGCAAAATTGTTCATTGTGGTGTCGAATTATGCTCAGTTACGATAACTTAACATAACTAGATAGTACAGAGTCGAATTGCAGCGGATATGTGCGAATTAGAGGCCGAATCGTGCGAAAATGAGCATAATTCGTGTAAAACGAGCAAAATTGTTCATTGTGGTGTCGAATTGTGCTCAGATAGGATAACTTAAAATAACTAGATAGTACAGAGTCGAAATACAGCGGATATGTGCGAATTAGGGGCTGAATCTTTCGAAAATGAACAAAATTCGCTCAAAACGAGCAAAATTCGTTCAAAACGAGCAAAATTGTTCATTGTGGTGTTGAATTGTGCTCAGTTACGATAACTTAACATGACTGGATAGTACAGAGTCGAATTACAGCGGATATGTGCGAATTAGAGGCTGAATCGTGCGAAAATGAGCATAATTCGTGTAAAACGAGCAAAATTGTTCATTGTGGTGTCGAATTGTGCTCAGATAGGATAACTTAAAATAACTAGATAGTACAGAGTCGAAATACAGCGGATATGTGCGAATTAGGGGCTGAATCGTTCGAAAATGAGCAAAATTCGCTCAAAACGAGCAAAATTCGTGCAAAACGAGCAAAATTGTTCATTGTGGTGTTGAATTGTGCTCAGATAGGATAACTTAACATAACTAGATAGTACAGAGTCGAATTACAGCGGATATGTGCGAATTAGAGGCTGAATCGTGCGAAAATGAGCATAATTCGTGCAAAACGAGCAAAATTGTTCATTGTGGTGTCGAATTGTGCTCAGTTACAATAACTTAACATAACTAGATAGTACAGAGTCGAATTGCAGCGGATATGTGCGAATTAGAGTCTGAATCGTGCGAAAATGAGCATAATTCGTGCAAAACGAGCAAAATTGTTCATTGTGGTGTCGAATTGTGCTCAGATAGGATAACTTAAAATAACTAGATAGTACAGAGTCGAATTACAGCGGATATGTGCGACTTAGAGGCTGAATCGTGCGAAAATGAGCATAATTCGTTCATTACGAGCAAAATTGTTCATTGTGGTGTCGAATTGTGCTCAGTTACAATAACTTAACATAACTAGATAGTACAGAGTCGAATTACAGCGGATATGTGCGAATTAGAGTCTGAATCGTGCGAAAATGAGCATAATTCGTGCAAAACGAGCAAAATTGTTCATTGTGGTGTCGAATTGTGCTCAGATAGGATAACTTAACATAACTAGATAGAGCAGAGTCGAATTACAGCGGATATGTGCGAATTAGAGGCTGAATCGTGCGAAAATGAGCATAATTCGTGCAAAACGAGCAAAATTGTTCATTGTGGTGTCGAATTGTGCTCAGATAGGATAACTTAACATAACTAGATAGTACAGAGTCGAAATACAGCGGATATGTGCGAATTAGAGGCTGAATCGTTCGAAAATGAGCAAAATTCGTTCAAAACGAGCAAAATTCGTGCAAAACGTGCAAAATTGTTCATTGTGGTGACGAATTGTGCTCAGTTACGATGACTTAACATAACTAGATAGTACAGAGTCGAATTACAGCGGATATGTGCGAATTAGAGGCTGAATCGTGCGAAAATGAGCATAATTCGTTCATTACGAGAAAAATTGTTCATTGTGGTGTCGAATTGTGCTCAGTTACGATAACTTAACATAACTAGATAGTACAGAGTCGAATTGCAGCGGATATGTGCGAATTAGAGGCCGAATCGTGCGAAAATGAGCATAATTCGTGTAAAACGAGCAAAATTGTTCATTGTGGTGTCGAATTGTGCTCAGATAGGATAACTTAAAATAACTAGATAGTACAGAGTCGAATTGCAGCGGATATGTGCGAATTAGAGGCTGAATCGTTCGAAAATGAGCAAAATTCGTTCAAAACGAGCAAAATTCGTGCAAAACGAGCAAAATTGTTCATTGTCGTGTTGAATTGTGCTCAGATAGGATAACTTAACATAACTAGATAGTACAGTGTCGAATTACAGCGGATATGTGCGAATTAGAGGCTGAATCGTGCGAAAATGAGCATAATTCATTCATTACGAGCAAAATTGTTCATTGTGGTGTCGAATTGTGCTCAGTTACGATAACTTAACATGACTAGATAGTACAGAGTCGAATTACAGCGGATATGTGCGAATTAGAGGCTGAATCGTTCGAAAATGAGCAAAATTCGTTCAAAACGAGCAAAATTCGTGCAAAACGAGCAAAATTGTTCATTGTGGTGTCGAATTGTGCTCAGATAGGATAACTTAACATAACTAGATAGTACAGAGTCGAATTACAGCGGATATGTGCGAATTAGAGGCTGAATCATGCGAAAATGAGCATAATTCGTTCATTACGAGCAAAATTGTTCATTGTGGTGTCGAATTGTGCTCAGTTACGATAACTTAACATGACTGGATAGTACAGAGTTGAATTACAGCGGATATGTGCGAATTAGAGGCTGAATCGTGCGAAAATGAGCATAATTCGTTCAAAACGAGCAAAATTGTTCATTGTGGTGTTGAATTGTGCTCAGTTACGATAACTTAACATGACTGGATAGTACAGAGTCGAATTACAGCGGATATGTGCGAATTAGAGGCTGAATCGTGCGAAAATGAGCATAATTCGTGCCAAACGAGCAAAATTGTTCATTGTGGTGTTGAATTGTGCTCAGATAGGATAACTTAACATAACTAGATAGTACAGAGTCGAATTACAGCGGATATGTGCGAATTAGAGGCTGAATCGTGGGAAAATGAGCATAATTCGTGCAAAACGAGCAAAATTGTTCATTGTGGTGTCGAATTGTGCTCAGATAGGATAACTTAACATAACTAGATAGTACAGAGTCGAAATACAGCGGATATGTGCGAATTAGAGGCTGAATCGTTCGAAAATGAGCAAAATTCGTTCAAAACGAGCAAAATTCGTGCAAAACGAGCAAAATTGTTCATTGTGGTGTCGAATTGTGCTCAGTTACGATAACTTAACATAACTAGATAGTACAGAGTCGAATTACAGCGGATATGTGCGAATTAGAGGCTGAATCGTGCGAAAATGAGCATAATTCGTTCATTACGAGCAAAATTGTTCATTGTGGTGTCGAATTGTGCTCAGTTACGATAACTTAACATGACTAGATAGTACAGAGTCGAATTACAGCGGATATGTGCGAACTAGAGGCTGAATCTTGCGAAAATGAGCATAATTCGTGCAAAACGAGCAAAATTGTTCATTCTGGTGTCGAATTGTGCTCAGATAGGATAACTTAACATAACTAGATAGTACAGAGTCGAATTACAGCGGATATGTGCGAATTAGAGGCTGAATCGTGCGAAAATGAGCATAATTCGTTCAAAACGAGCAAAATTGTTCATTGTGGTGTCGAATTGTGCTCAGTTACGATAACTTAACATAACTAGATAGTACAGAGTCGAATTGCAGCGGATATGTGCGAATTAGAGGCCGAATCGTGCGAAAATGAGCATAATTCGTGTAAAACGAGCAAAATTGTTCATTGTGGTGTCGAATTGTGCTCAGATAGGATAACTTAAAATAACTAGATAGTACAGAGTCGAAATACAGCGGATATGTGCGAATTAGGGGCTGAATCGTTCGAAAATGAGCAAAATTCGCTCAAAACGAGCAAAATTCGTGCAAAACGAGCAAAATTGTTCATTGTGGTGTTGAATTGTGCTCAGATAGGATAACTTAACATAACTAGACAGTACAGAGTCGAATTACAGCGGATATGTGCGAATTAGAGGCTGAATCGTGCGAAAATGAGCATAATTCGTGCAAAACGAGCAAAATTGTTCATTGTGGTGTCGAATTGTGCTCAGTTACAATAACTTAACATAACTAGATAGTACAGAGTCGAATTGCAGCGGATATGTGCGAATTAGAGTCTGAATCGTGCGAAAATGAGCATAATTCGTGCAAAACGAGCAAAATTGTTCATTGTGGTGTCGAATTGTGCTCAGATAGGATAACTTAACATAACTAGATAGTACAGAGTCGAAATACAGCGGATATGTGCGAATTAGAGGCTGAATCGTTCGAAAATGAGCAAAATTCGTTCAAAACGAGCAAAATTCGTGCAAAACGAGCAAAATTGTTCATTGTGGTGTTGAATTGTGCTCAGTTACGATAACCTAACATAACTAGATAGTACAGAGTCGAAATACAGCGGATATGTGCGAATTAGAGGCTGAATCGTTCGAAAATGAGCATAATTCGTTCAAAACGAGCAAAATTGTTCATTGTGGTGTTGAATTGTGCTCAGATAGGATAACTTAACATAACTAGATAGTACAGAGTCGAATTACAGCGGATATGTGCGAATTAGAGGCTGAATCGTTCGAAAATGAGCAAAATTCGTTCAAAACGAGCAAAATTGGTGCAAAACGAGCAAAATTGTTCATTGTCGTGTTGAATTGTGCTCAGATAGGATAACTTAACATAACTAGATAGTACAGAGTCGAATTACAGCGGATATGTGCGAATTAGAGGCTGAATCGTGCGAAAATGAGCATAATTCGCTCATTACGAGCAAAATTGTTCATTGTGGTGTCGAATTGTGCTCAGTTACGATAACTTAACATGACTAGATAGTACAGAGTCGAATTACAGCGGATATGTGCGAACTAGAGGCTGAATCTTGCGAAAATGAGCATAATTCGTGCAAAACGAGCAAAATTGTTCATTGTGGTGTCGAATTGTGCTCATATAGGATAACTTAACATAACTAGATAGTACAGAGTCGAATTACAGCGGATATGTGCGAATTAGAGTCTGAATCGTGCGAAAATGAGCATAATTCGTGCAAAACGAGCAAAATTGTTCATTGTGGTGTCGAATTGTGCTCAGTTACGATAACTTGACATAACTAGATAGTACAGAGTCGAATTACAGCGGATATGTGCGAATTAGAGGCTGAATCGTGCGAAAATGAGCAAAATTCGTTCAAAACGAGCAAAATTCGTGCAAAACGAGCAAAATTGTTCATTGTGGTGTTGAATTGTGCTCAGATAGGATAACTTAACATAACTAGATAGTACAGAGTCGAATTACAGCGGATATGTGCGAATTAGAGGCTGAATCGTGCGAAAATGAGCATAATTCGTTCATTACGAGCAAAATTGTTCATTGTGCTGTCGAATTGTGCTCAGTTACGATAACTTAACATAACTAGATAGTACAGAGTCGAATTATAGCGGATATGTGCGAATTACAGGCTGAATCGTGCGAAAATGAGCAAAATTCGTTCAAAACGAGCAAAATTCGTGCAAAACGAGCAAAATTGTTCATTGTGGTGTTGAATTGTGCTCAGTTACGATAACTTAACATGACTAGATAGTACAGAGTCAAATTACAACGGATATGTGCGAATTAGAGGCTGAATCGTGCGAAAATGAGCATAATTCGTTCAAAACGAGCAAAATTGTTCATTGTGGTGTTGAATTGTGCTCAGTTACGATAACTTAACATGACTAGATAGTACAGAGTCGAATTACAGCGGATATGTGCGAATTAGAGGCTGAATCGTTCGAAAATGAGGAAAATTCGTTCAAACCGAGCAAAATTCGTGCAAAACGTGCAAAATTGTTCATTCTGGTGTCGAATTGTGCTCAGATAGGATAACTTAACATAACTAGATAGTACAGAGTCGAAATACAGCTGATATGTGCGAATTAGAGGCTGAATCGTTCGAAAATGAGCAAAATTCGTTCAAAACGAGCAAAATTCGTGCAAAACGAGCAAAATTGTTCATTGTGGTGTTGAATTGTGCTCAGTTACGATAACCTAACATGACTAGATAGTACAGAGTCAAATTACAACGGATATGTGCGAATTAGAGGCTGAATCGTGCGAAAATGAGCATAATTCGTTCATTACGAGCAAAATTGTTCATTGTGCTGTCGAATTGTGCTCAGTTACGATAACTTAACATGACTGGATAGTGTCACGTCTCAGGCGTGATAGGATTTTAAAAAATTTTAATTTTTCAGAAAAGGAATTATTTTCAGGCTTTCGGCCACGCGGCACTTGCGTCCGTCGTTTAGCCGGGACTCCCACGGATTTAATTTGAAGAAATGTCAGATTTTAATTGATTTTCAATGTGTTTTAGGCGATAGAACTCGTAACGGGGATCGTTGGGAGGAATGTTCTCGAGCGGCGGCAAGGATTTCTCGAAGACAACAGGGCGTAATTTCCAGGAATTAAAATGTTGAGCGGTTGCACGTGGATTGATAGGTTTATCTTCGGTGGAGAAACTGGCGGTGGATGTTGCTGCTTTGTGAACCGGCGAAGTATCGCGTTTCGCGGAGCGCGCTTTCACGACCGGACGGACTGTTTGTAACTCGATCCCGCACACGGAGATAAGATTGATATTTCTTAACTGCGTTTCTTTAATTACTCTGGGGAGTGCCGAAACTCCAAGAATATTATTATTGTCCGCGGCGGAGTTCAAAAACTGGCTTAGTATTTTCCGTAACTGGAATTTTCTTCCACCACGACGTGTTTTTCCCATTTCCTATTTTTGTGCTCATTGGCATTTCGGATAAACGAATAAATGAAATAGAATAAAGGACACTGAACTAAAACCCAAACGGTTAAGCAAAACTGAAAACTGAGTACAGTTACGCGTAGACCCGTGTTTATGATCCTCAGGTAACACAGGAAAGGACAATGTGCGGCGCGTCCAGACACCAGAGTCCTTATAGGGTATAGGAACGAAGTGTGCGGCGCGTCCAGACACCACTTCAGGTTTATGTGAAAATTGAAGGAGATCGACAGCGTGCGGCGCGTCCAGACACCACTGCGATTTTAGGTTGAAGGTTAAATTGGATGAAGCGAGCCGAGAATCTCAAACTCGTATTTGGCCTCCGTGAACTTAATATGACAAGCGTGATTCTAACTCTTGAACTTCGCTTTATTCTATTTGGAAACTAACGCGATTTATTAACATTAATTAAATGTGAACGTATTTGGAATATTGGGTTAGCAAAGGAATAAAATCAGAATAATTCAAAGTCAACTCTATATATATATTGACTAAAGTTTACAAAAATATCTCGCAAGTACAAAATAATTCTAAGTATCTAATGGATAAATCAAGAATGGTTTAAGTATTGGAATCGAAAATAATTCTAAGTACGAATAGCTAAGATTGAAAATATTTCTAAGTTCGAAATTGGAGAAATGGAAATAATTCTAAGTTCTTATACGCGGAAATTGAAATAATTCTAAGTTCAAAATATGCCAGAGCTTAGGAAATTAATTCGAAGTGACTCCTTGCGCGAGTCAGAGTGACGTGACCTAGCCGTAGGTCAGAGGTCGACGAGAATTGGAATTAGAATGCGATGCTAATGAGTGACTCCGTGGCTTTTTATACAATTTTTCCCGGAGGTGGGAGTAGTGCCTAGAGTGGGGACTACTCTGTACGTTGCGGAGGCTAGCGAGCGACTGCTGGCTCGAGCCTGGTGGGGCGATGCGTGCGCCGCCTGTTGGATTCTGAGTCAACTAGTCCTCTCTCGCTACGCGGTACGGTCGCGTAGTGGGGGTTGCCTGCGTCGCGGAACTACCTGAACCACGGAAAGCGCAACCCGAGCGTCATCGGATGTTCCGCTCGTGGAAATCAGGCGTTTTGAGAATTATACTTTAATTTATTTCGAAGAATGCATGAATATTTTCCATTCCTAAGATGGATTCACGCTTGAGAGATCCGCAGGGCCCGAGGAGAGAGAACTGAACATTTAAATGTGTATAGAATTTGAATTTATAATTGGATAACTAGCCACGTGCATTTAAATTAATTGGAATCTACTTTTCTCAAAAATATGCTCTGGAATATCTGAATATTTTATACGGAAACTTATTATACGGAACTTATCTCTACAGCGACGATGATATTTAAATCTAACCATACATAAAATATTAATAAATCATAAATTATAATATAAACAATAATTAATAAACTAACCTAATTCAAGATGACCGCAGGTCGTCACACCTCCCCCCTTACAATGGGAATTTTGAGGGTACTGAAAAATTCCTCGACACTCGCACACAAAATTTTTAGCGTCTTTACAATGTTCGATTCATTTTTCACGCACATGTCAGTTTTTTACGTTGATAACGCAACGATTCGAAGCACTTCACGCACTGTTTATTCGTGTCTGTTCGCGCACTTCTACAGTTTTTGAGATCACTTTGGGGCTTGGGGTTTTTAAGGGGCTCACAGTCTTTCGTCGCTGTTCTTCAAGTGGGGTTTCTGGGCAATGTTCGATGTTGATCTCGAGGGGGGGTGGGCTGGGAAAACGCTCGCGATTAACTAATATCGAAAAATTCTAGATAACTAATAGATTATTTTATTTTTGTTTTTGTTTTTAATTTTGTTTTTGAGATTTTCTGAATTTACTGTAACTAATTTACTAAGTCGTATACCTTTTCGTAGCCTGGTTATATAATGTTTTCCTATCAGAATTTGAATTTTTAATACTCAGGAGGATGCTCCTTTACATGATAATATGAATTTAACGGAATGGACGGAGACAAAGGGTCGGGCGGTTCCCCGAGTAAAAATTCATCCTCGCTATAAATTAAGTCATCGTCGCTACTATAATAACTAGAGTTTACGCTATTTGACCTATTAAATACATAATAAACATCTTCCTCCTCCTCATCTGAATCTGAATATCCTAATCTATCTTCTAAATTTAAAACTATATTTCCGTTAGGTTCGTCATTTTCGTCTGAATCTGTATAACTTAACCTATCTTCTAAATTTACCGGCGCTATATTTTCATTAAACTCGTTAAATTCGTTAATACTGTCAGAGGTATAAA
Source organism: Megachile rotundata (assembly GCF_050947335.1). Taxonomy (NCBI): domain Eukaryota; kingdom Metazoa; phylum Arthropoda; class Insecta; order Hymenoptera; family Megachilidae; genus Megachile; species Megachile rotundata. Next base: position 106,403 of record NW_027473518.1, on the reverse strand, counting down.
TGTTATTATTTTCTATCTCTACTTCGCTTATTTCAATATTACTTAACCTAGATACTTCTTCGGCGAATGATTCCGCTGGGGTCACGGGGAAAGAACTTTCAGGGCTTGAAAACGAGATGTCTTTTAAAAGTTCGTAGAATTCGTTGTTCGAATTTTGCACTAATGGGGCTGGGGGTGGGCTAAGGGTTGATGGTGGGCTATCTTCTTCTTCCAGGTTGATCAGGATGGCTGTTGGGCAATTCTCCTTTCCTTCGTCGCTGGATTCGTCGTTGGGTCGTTCGGGGACTGGGGGTTTAAAAATGGTGGAGACGAACTTAGCTGGTTCATGGGCTTTCCGCTCGTTCGTACTCGTTCCTGGATTCGACTCGGGGTTGTCCTGCTGCGGTTTGGGGGCTGGCTGGTTCCGAGCGTGGACGTTCGTGTATAGGTCGAAGTTCCTGAACATGGCGATGGCATCGCCGACCTCCGGCTCGTACTCCATTTTGGGGCGTCCATCCGCTGCTGGTTGACTCGCCGCGGGTTCTGGTTGGCTGGCTGCGGCTGGGGGCGTGGCAGGTTCCTCCATTTTTTCCTCGACTGGGCCGAACCTTTCCGCGTTGTAGAAGGGGATTCGTTGCTCTCCTAAGAAGATGGCGCGATCGGTATAGGAGATTCTAACACCTCTAAAGCAGAAATCTGTCCCGAGAATACCATCTGCGGGCATATCGACGTGTGTTGGGACAACAGAAAATTTTATATCAAGTCCGAAAATTTTTAAAGTCACTGTTCCCAACGTTTGCAGAATTCCGGCTGCCACTCCGCGCACTTGCACAGATTCTGAGATGTCTATTTGCGTACCGGATTTTAACACTGCGATTCTTATCAAATTTATTTCCGCACCCGTGTCGATCATGAATTGAGTAGCGCGGATTAATTTAGGTGAGTCTGTGGAAACGAGTGGAACTAGTGGTCCTGGATTCACGTAGACCTGTGCAATTCTTGCGGAATTTTCTTGTGGACCTAATCTCTTCTGGCCGCCTCCCGCCGTTGGTCCATCGTTGACAGGAGGGGCGCGGCGTTTCCCGCTTGCCGATTGTTATATTCTCGCCTTCTGCATTCATGTATGTCATGGCCCGGCGTCTTGCAGTAATTACAGAATTTAGGGATTCTGTGTGGGTGTGCGTCTCTCTGGAAATTCGGTTGTCTCTGGGACGGTCCAGGTTGATTATATCTTCCAGGCGACGGTTCTCGTGATGACGGCTGACTTCCTGGTGATGGGTTTCGTGTCGGTTCCTGGGCAGGACTCCTCCAGGACATTGCTCGACCAGGGGAAAAACTACGAGGTTCACGCGTCACAGTTTCACTTTGTTCAAAATGCACGCGTCTTTGCGCCGTCGGCGGTTTCGCATATCGTTCACGGTCTCTTTCTAGAATTTTATACGCGTCCGCGGCTTCGTCAATTAACTGATTCAACGCGTAATATCGGCATGCCTTCACTTCTGCACGAATAGAGGGATGTAAACCCATATAAAAACACTCCCGCACAAAACTGTCAGTATCGCGAGCTTGCCCGACCGTCGCACAGAAATCTAGAATAGCGGAACGAATCACTCGCACACGCTGAGCATAGTCCAACACATGTTCACCTTCCGCTTGAAAAGTTGTAGTTAGTTGACCTCTATAATAATCTACGGTACGATGAGGTCCGAACACTCGCTTTAGTCTATCACATAATTCGTCCGGCGTGTCGATTAACCTGTCTTCGACCGCGATAAGGGCCCGACCGCGAAGTTTATTTATCAAAAGTCGCGTAAGCGTTGGATGAGCGGTTAAAGATACTAGTCTTTGGGATCGACGCACTGCTTCTGTGTACACAAATACATCATCTTCTGTTCCGTCGAAAGCTGGCACAGAATCTACAGCTTCTTTTAATATTAAACCAATTGATTCGAATTCCCTGGACGGCGGCATTGGATCACGTGTTTGAGAAGCTCTGTCTTGACTGTTGGGAATTGCAGAACTCACACTGGTGGATGCACGAAACTGTTCGAATTCTCGGCGTACGATTTCCAATTCCCGGAGGGCTGCATTCGAGGCGTCATCACCTGTGTGGGTGATTTTCTCACGTTCAATCTCCAACGCTTGGGCTTGATCTCGGAGTCGTCGTTCCTTTTCTGCCAGTTGTTTTTGTAAATCCAATAGATCTTGCTCCGACGGTCCGCTTGCTTTACTTGAACGGAGATCCATTTCCGTAGTTTTTCTTGTGTCCTTCGGCATCGTAGAGGTTACGGGGTAATAAATCGGTGCGCCTAACGGGACTGGAGGAATTAAGGAAACCGGGGAGCGCCTGTTCGAAGGTTCCCGAGCCTTAACGACTGGGAAATCCCACCGCTGTCACCAAATTTGTCACGTCTCAGGCGTGATAGGATTTTAAAAAATTTTAATTTTTCAGAAAAGGAATTATTTTCAGGCTTTCGGCCACGCGGCACTTGCGTCCGTCGTTTAGCCGGGACTCCCACGGATTTAATTTGAAGAAATGTCAGATTTTAATTGATTTTCAATGTGTTTTAGGCGATAGAACTCGTAACGGGGATCGTTGGGAGGAATGTTCTCGAGCGGCGGCAAGGATTTCTCGAAGACAACAGGGCGTAATTTCCAGGAATTAAAATGTTGAGCGGTTGCACGTGGATTGATAGGTTTATCTTCGGTGGAGAAACTGGCGGTGGATGTTGCTGCTTTGTGAACCGGCGAAGTATCGCGTTTCGCGGAGCGCGCTTTCACGACCGGACGGACTGTTTGTAACTCGATCCCGCACACGGAGATAAGATTGATATTTCTTAACTGCGTTTCTTTAATTACTCTGGGGAGTGCCGAAACTCCAAGAATATTATTATTGTCCGCGGCGGAGTTCAAAAACTGGCTTAGTATTTTCCGTAACTGGAATTTTCTTCCACCACGACGTGTTTTTCCCATTTCCTATTTTTGTGCTCATTGGCATTTCGGATAAACGAATAAATGAAATAGAATAAAGGACACTGAACTAAAACCCAAACGGTTAAGCAAAACTGAAAACTGAGTACAGTTACGCGTAGACCCGTGTTTATGATCCTCAGGTAACACAGGAAAGGACAATGTGCGGCGCGTCCAGACACCAGAGTCCTTATAGGGTATAGGAACGAAGTGTGCGGCGCGTCCAGACACCACTTCAGGTTTATGTGAAAATTGAAGGAGATCGACAGCGTGCGGCGCGTCCAGACACCACTGCGATTTTAGGTTGAAGGTTAAATTGGATGAAGCGAGCCGAGAATCTCAAACTCGTATTTGGCCTCCGTGAACTTAATATGACAAGCGTGATTCTAACTCTTGAACTTCGCTTTATTCTATTTGGAAACTAACGCGATTTATTAACATTAATTAAATGTGAACGTATTTGGAATATTGGGTTAGCAAAGGAATAAAATCAGAATAATTCAAAGTCAACTCTATATATATATTGACTAAAGTTTACAAAAATATCTCGCAAGTACAAAATAATTCTAAGTATCTAATGGATAAATCAAGAATGGTTTAAGTATTGGAATCGAAAATAATTCTAAGTACGAATAGCTAAGATTGAAAATATTTCTAAGTTCGAAATTGGAGAAATGGAAATAATTCTAAGTTCTTATACGCGGAAATTGAAATAATTCTAAGTTCAAAATATGCCAGAGCTTAGGAAAATAATTCGAAGTGACTCCTTGCGCGAGTCAGAGTGACGTGACCTAGCCGTAGGTCAGAGGTCGACGAGAATTGGAATTAGAATGCGATGCTAATGAGTGACTCCGTGGCTTTTTATACAATTTTTCCCGGAGGTGGGAGTAGTGCCTAGAGTGGGGACTACTCTGTACGTTGCGGAGGCTAGCGAGCGACTGCTGGCTCGAGCCTGGTGGGGCGATGCGTGCGCCGCCTGTTGGATTCTGAGTCAACTAGTCCTCTCTCGCTACGCGGTACGGTCGCGTAGTGGGGGTTGCCTGCGTCGCGGAACTACCTGAACCACGGAAAGCGCAACCCGAGCGTCATCGGATGTTCCGCTCGTGGAAATCAGGCGTTTTGAGAATTATACTTTAATTTATTTCGAAGAATGCATGAATATTTTCCATTCCTAAGATGGATTCACGCTTGAGAGATCCGCAGGGCCCGAGGAGAGAGAACTGAACATTTAAATGTGTATAGAATTTGAATTTATAATTGGATAACTAGCCACGTGCATTTAAATTAATTGGAATCTACTTTTCTCAAAAATATGCTCTGGAATATCTGAATATTTTATACGGAAACTTATTATACGGAACTTATCTCTACAGCGACGATGATATTTAAATCTAACCATACATAAAATATTAATAAATCATAAATTATAATATAAACAATAATTAATAAACTAACCTAATTCAAGATGACCGCAGGTCGTCACAATAGTACAGAGTTGAATTACAGCGGATATGTGCGAATTAGAGCCTGAATCGTGCGAAAATGAGCATAATTCGTTCAAAACGAGCAAAATTGTTCATTGTGGTGTTGAATTGTGCTCAGTTACGATAACTTAACATGACTAGATAGTACAGAGTCGAATTACAGCGGATATGTGCGAACTAGAGGCTGAATCTTGCGAAAATGAGCATAATTCGTGCAAAACGAGCAAAATTGTTCATTCTGGTGTCGAATTGTGCTCATATAGGATAACTTAACATAACTAGATAGTACAGAGTCGAATTACAGCGGATATGTGCGAATTAGAGGCTGAATCGTGCGAAAATGAGCATAATTCGTGCAAAACGAGCAAAATTGTTCATTGTGGTGTCGAATTGTGCTCAGATAGGATAACTTAACATAACTAGATAGTACAGAGTCGAAATACAGCGGATATGTGCGAATTAGAGGCTGAATCGTTCGAAAATGAGCAAAATTCGTTCAAAACGAGCAAAATTCGTGCAAAACGAGCAAAATTGTTCATTGTGGTGTCGAATTGTGCTCAGTTACGATAACTTAACATAACTAGATAGTACAGAGTCGAATTACAGCGGATATGTGCGAATTAGAGGCTGAATCGTGCGAAAATGAGCATAATTCGTTCATTACGAGCAAAATTGTTCATTGTGGTGTCGAATTGTGCTCAGTTACGATAACTTAACATGACTAGATAGTACAGAGTCGAATTACAGCGGATATGTGCGAACTAGAGGCTGAATCTTGCGAAAATGAGCATAATTCGTGCAAAACGAGCAAAATTGTTCATTCTGGTGTCGAATTGTGCTCATATAGGATAACTTAACATAACTAGATAGTACAGAGTCGAATTACAGCGGATATGTGCGAATTAGAGGCTGAATCGTGCGAAAATGAGCATAATTCGTTCAAAACGAGCAAAATTGTTCATTGTGGTGTCGAATTGTGCTCAGTTACGATAACTTAACATAACTAGATAGTACAGAGTCGAATTGCAGCGGATATGTGCGAATTAGAGGCCGAATCGTGCGAAAATGAGCATAATTCGTGTAAAACGAGCAAAATTGTTCATTGTGGTGTCGAATTGTGCTCAGATAGGATAACTTAAAATAACTAGATAGTACAGAGTCGAAATACAGCGGATATGTGCGAATTAGGGGCTGAATCGTTCGAAAATGAGCAAAATTCGCTCAAAACGAGCAAAATTCGTGCAAAACGAGCAAAATTGTTCATTGTGGTGTTGAATTGTGCTCAGATAGGATAACTTAACATAACTAGATAGTACAGAGTCGAATTACAGCGGATATGTGCGAATTAGAGGCTGAATCGTGCGAAAATGAGCATAATTCGTGCAAAACGAGCAAAATTGTTCATTGTGGTGTCGAATTGTGCTCAGTTACAATAACTTAACATAACTAGATAGTACAGAGTCGAATTGCAGCGGATATGTGCGAATTAGAGTCTGAATCGTGCGAAAATGAGCATAATTCGTGCAAAACGAGCAAAATTGTTCATTGTGGTGTCGAATTGTGCTCAGATAGGATAACTTAACATAACTAGATAGTACAGAGTCGAAATACAGCGGATATGTGCGAATTAGAGGCTGAATCGTTCGAAAATGAGCAAAATTCGTTCAAAACGAGCAAAATTCGTGCAAAACGAGCAAAATTGTTCATTGTGGTGTTGAATTGTGCTCAGTTACGATAACCTAACATAACTAGATAGTACAGAGTCGAAATACAGCGGATATGTGCGAATTAGAGGCTGAATCGTTCGAAAATGAGCATAATTCGTTCAAAACGAGCAAAATTGTTCATTGTGGTGTTGAATTGTGCTCAGATAGGATAACTTAACATAACTAGATAGTACAGAGTCGAATTACAGCGGATATGTGCGAATTAGAGGCTGAATCGTTCGAAAATGAGCAAAATTCGTTCAAAACGAGCAAAATTGGTGCAAAACAAGCAAAATTGTTCATTGTCGTGTTGAATTGTGCTCAGATAGGATAACTTAACATAACTAGATAGTACAGAGTCGAATTACAGCGGATATGTGCGAATTAGAGGCTGAATCGTGCGAAAATGAGCATAATTCGCTCATTACGAGCAAAATTGTTCATTGTGGTGTCGAATTGTGCTCAGTTACGATAACTTAACATGACTAGATAGTACAGAGTCGAATTACAGCGGATATGTGCGAACTAGAGGCTGAATCTTGCGAAAATGAGCATAATTCGTGCAAAACGAGCAAAATTGTTCATTGTGGTGTCGAATTGTGCTCATATAGGATAACTTAACATAACTAGATAGTACAGAGTCGAATTACAGCGGATATGTGCGAATTAGAGTCTGAATCGTGCGAAAATGAGCATAATTCGTGCAAAACGAGCAAAATTGTTCATTGTGGTGTCGAATTGTGCTCAGTTACGATAACTTGACATAACTAGATAGTACAGAGTCGAATTACAGCGGATATGTGCGAATTAGAGGCTGAATCGTGCGAAAATGAGCAAAATTCGTTCAAAACGAGCAAAATTCGTGCAAAACGAGCAAAATTGTTCATTGTGGTGTTGAATTGTGCTCAGATAGGATAACTTAACATAACTAGATAGTACAGAGTCGAATTACAGCGGATATGTGCGAATTAGAGGCTGAATCGTGCGAAAATGAGCATAATTCGTTCATTACGAGCAAAATTGTTCATTGTGCTGTCGAATTGTGCTCAGTTACGATAACTTAACATAACTAGATAGTACAGAGTCGAATTATAGCGGATATGTGCGAATTACAGGCTGAATCGTGCGAAAATGAGCAAAATTCGTTCAAAACGAGCAAAATTCGTGCAAAACGAGCAAAATTGTTCATTGTGGTGTTGAATTGTGCTCAGTTACGATAACTTAACATGACTAGATAGTACAGAGTCAAATTACAACGGATATGTGCGAATTAGAGGCTGAATCGTGCGAAAATGAGCATAATTCGTTCAAAACGAGCAAAATTGTTCATTGTGGTGTTGAATTGTGCTCAGTTACGATAACTTAACATGACTAGATAGTACAGAGTCGAATTACAGCGGATATGTGCGAATTAGAGGCTGAATCGTTCGAAAATGAGGAAAATTCGTTCAAACCGAGCAAAATTCGTGCAAAACGTGCAAAATTGTTCATTCTGGTGTCGAATTGTGCTCAGATAGGATAACTTAACATAACTAGATAGTACAGAGTCGAAATACAGCTGATATGTGCGAATTAGAGGCTGAATCGTTCGAAAATGAGCAAAATTCGTTCAAAACGAGCAAAATTCGTGCAAAACGAGCAAAATTGTTCATTGTGGTGTTGAATTGTGCTCAGTTACGATAACCTAACATGACTAGATAGTACAGAGTCAAATTACAACGGATATGTGCGAATTAGAGGCTGAATCGTGCGAAAATGAGCATAATTCGTTCATTACGAGCAAAATTGTTCATTGTGCTGTCGAATTGTGCTCAGTTACGATAACTTAACATGACTAGATAGTACAGAGTCGAATTACAGCGGATATGTGCGAACTAGAGGCTGAATCTTGCGAAAATGAGCATAATTCGTGCAAAACGAGCAAAATTGTTCATTCTGGTGTCGAATTGTGCTCATATAGGATAACTTAACATAACTAGATAGTACAGAGTCGAATTACAGCGGATATGTGCGAATTAGAGGCTGAATCGTGCGAAAATGAGCATAATTCGTTCAAAACGAGCAAAATTGTTCATTGTGGTGTCGAATTGTGCTCAGTTACGATAACTTAACATAACTAGATAGTACAGAGTCGAATTGCAGCGGATATGTGCGAATTAGAGGCCGAATCGTGCGAAAATGAGCATAATTCGTGTAAAACGAGCAAAATTGTTCATTGTGGTGTCGAATTGTGCTCAGATAGGATAACTTAAAATAACTAGATAGTACAGAGTCGAAATACAGCGGATATGTGCGAATTAGGGGCTGAATCGTTCGAAAATGAGCAAAATTCGCTCAAAACGAGCAAAATTCGTGCAAAACGAGCAAAATTATTCATTGTGGTGTTGAATTGTGCTCAGATAGGATAACTTAACATAACTAGATAGTACAGAGTCGAATTACAGCGGATATGTGCGAATTAGAGGCTGAATCGTGCGAAAATGAGCATAATTCGTGCAAAACGAGCAAAATTGTTCATTGTGGTGTCGAATTGTGCTCAGATAGGATAACTTAACATAACTAGATAGTACAGAGTCGAAATACAGCGGATATGTGCGAATTAGAGGCTGAATCGTTCGAAAATGAGCAAAATTCGTTCAAAACGAGCAAAATTCGTGCAAAACGAGCAAAATTGTTCATTGTGGTGTCGAATTGTGCTCAGTTACGATAACTTAACATAACTAGATAGTACAGAGTCGAATTACAGCGGATATGTGCGAATTAGAGGCTGAATCGTGCGAAAATGAGCATAATTCGTTCATTACGAGCAAAATTGTTCATTGTGGTGTCGAATTGTGCTCAGTTACGATAACTTAACATGACTAGATAGTACAGAGTCGAATTACAGCGGATATGTGCGAACTAGAGGCTGAATCTTGCGAAAATGAGCATAATTCGTGCAAAACGAGCAAAATTGTTCATTCTGGTGTCGAATTGTGCTCATATAGGATAACTTAACATAACTAGATAGTACAGAGTCGAATTACAGCGGATATGTGCGAATTAGAGGCTGAATCGTGCGAAAATGAGCATAATTCGTTCAAAACGAGCAAAATTGTTCATTGTGGTGTCGAATTGTGCTCAGTTACGATAACTTAACATAACTAGATAGTACAGAGTCGAATTGCAGCGGATATGTGCGAATTAGAGGCCGAATCGTGCGAAAATGAGCATAATTCGTGTAAAACGAGCAAAATTGTTCATTGTGGTGTCGAATTGTGCTCAGATAGGATAACTTAAAATAACTAGATAGTACAGAGTCGAAATACAGCGGATATGTGCGAATTAGGGGCTGAATCGTTCGAAAATGAGCAAAATTCGCTCAAAACGAGCAAAATTCGTGCAAAACGAGCAAAATTGTTCATTGTGGTGTTGAATTGTGCTCAGATAGGATAACTTAACATAACTAGATAGTACAGAGTCGAATTACAGCGGATATGTGCGAATTAGAGGCTGAATCGTGCGAAAATGAGCATAATTCGTGCAAAACGAGCAAAATTGTTCATTGTGGTGTCGAATTGTGCTCAGTTACAATAACTTAACATAACTAGATAGTACAGAGTCGAATTGCAGCGGATATGTGCGAATTAGAGTCTGAATCGTGCGAAAATGAGCATAATTCGTGCAAAACGAGCAAAATTGTTCATTGTGGTGTCGAATTGTGCTCAGATAGGATAACTTAACATAACTAGATAGTACAGAGTCGAAATACAGCGGATATGTGCGAATTAGAGGCTGAATCGTTCGAAAATGAGCAAAATTCGTTCAAAACGAGCAAAATTCGTGCAAAACGAGCAAAATTGTTCATTGTGGTGTTGAATTGTGCTCAGTTACGATAACCTAACATAACTAGATAGTACAGAGTCGAAATACAGCGGATATGTGCGAATTAGAGGCTGAATCGTTCGAAAATGAGCATAATTCGTTCAAAACGAGCAAAATTGTTCATTGTGGTGTTGAATTGTGCTCAGATAGGATAACTTAACATAACTAGATAGTACAGAGTCGAATTACAGCGGATATGTGCGAATTAGAGGCTGAATCGTTCGAAAATGAGCAAAATTCGTTCAAAACGAGCAAAATTGGTGCAAAACAAGCAAAATTGTTCATTGTCGTGTTGAATTGTGCTCAGATAGGATAACTTAACATAACTAGATAGTACAGAGTCGAATTACAGCGGATATGTGCGAATTAGAGGCTGAATCGTGCGAAAATGAGCATAATTCGCTCATTACGAGCAAAATTGTTCATTGTGGTGTCGAATTGTGCTCAGTTACGATAACTTAACATGACTAGATAGTACAGAGTCGAATTACAGCGGATATGTGCGAACTAGAGGCTGAATCTTGCGAAAATGAGCATAATTCGTGCAAAACGAGCAAAATTGTTCATTGTGGTGTCGAATTGTGCTCATATAGGATAACTTAACATAACTAGATAGTACAGAGTCGAATTACAGCGGATATGTGCGAATTAGAGTCTGAATCGTGCGAAAATGAGCATAATTCGTGCAAAACGAGCAAAATTGTTCATTGTGGTGTCGAATTGTGCTCAGTTACGATAACTTGACATAACTAGATAGTACAGAGTCGAATTACAGCGGATATGTGCGAATTAGAGGCTGAATCGTGCGAAAATGAGCAAAATTCGTTCAAAACGAGCAAAATTCGTGCAAAACGAGCAAAATTGTTCATTGTGGTGTTGAATTGTGCTCAGATAGGATAACTTAACATAACTAGATAGTACAGAGTCGAATTACAGCGGATATGTGCGAATTAGAGGCTGAATCGTGCGAAAATGAGCATAATTCGTTCATTACGAGCAAAATTGTTCATTGTGCTGTCGAATTGTGCTCAGTTACGATAACTTAACATAACTAGATAGTACAGAGTCGAATTATAGCGGATATGTGCGAATTACAGGCTGAATCGTGCGAAAATGAGCAAAATTCGTTCAAAACGAGCAAAATTCGTGCAAAACGAGCAAAATTGTTCATTGTGGTGTTGAATTGTGCTCAGTTACGATAACTTAACATGACTAGATAGTACAGAGTCAAATTACAACGGATATGTGCGAATTAGAGGCTGAATCGTGCGAAAATGAGCATAATTCGTTCAAAACGAGCAAAATTGTTCATTGTGGTGTTGAATTGTGCTCAGTTACGATAACTTAACATGACTAGATAGTACAGAGTCGAATTACAGCGGATATGTGCGAATTAGAGGCTGAATCGTTCGAAAATGAGGAAAATTCGTTCAAACCGAGCAAAATTCGTGCAAAACGTGCAAAATTGTTCATTCTGGTGTCGAATTGTGCTCAGATAGGATAACTTAACATAACTAGATAGTACAGAGTCGAAATACAGCTGATATGTGCGAATTAGAGGCTGAATCGTTCGAAAATGAGCAAAATTCGTTCAAAACGAGCAAAATTCGTGCAAAACGAGCAAAATTGTTCATTGTGGTGTTGAATTGTGCTCAGTTACGATAACCTAACATGACTAGATAGTACAGAGTCAAATTACAACGGATATGTGCGAATTAGAGGCTGAATCGTGCGAAAATGAGCATAATTCGTTCATTACGAGCAAAATTGTTCATTGTGCTGTCGAATTGTGCTCAGTTACGATAACTTAACATGACTAGATAGTACAGAGTCGAATTACAGCGGATATGTGCGAACTAGAGGCTGAATCTTGCGAAAATGAGCATAATTCGTGCAAAACGAGCAAAATTGTTCATTCTGGTGTCGAATTGTGCTCATATAGGATAACTTAACATAACTAGATAGTACAGAGTCGAATTACAGCGGATATGTGCGAATTAGAGGCTGAATCGTGCGAAAATGAGCATAATTCGTTCAAAACGAGCAAAATTGTTCATTGTGGTGTCGAATTGTGCTCAGTTACGATAACTTAACATAACTAGATAGTACAGAGTCGAATTGCAGCGGATATGTGCGAATTAGAGGCCGAATCGTGCGAAAATGAGCATAATTCGTGTAAAACGAGCAAAATTGTTCATTGTGGTGTCGAATTGTGCTCAGATAGGATAACTTAAAATAACTAGATAGTACAGAGTCGAAATACAGCGGATATGTGCGAATTAGGGGCTGAATCGTTCGAAAATGAGCAAAATTCGCTCAAAACGAGCAAAATTCGTGCAAAACGAGCAAAATTATTCATTGTGGTGTTGAATTGTGCTCAGATAGGATAACTTAACATAACTAGATAGTACAGAGTCGAATTACAGCGGATATGTGCGAATTAGAGGCTGAATCGTGCGAAAATGAGCATAATTCGTGCAAAACGAGCAAAATTGTTCATTGTGGTGTCGAATTGTGCTCAGTTACAATAACTTAACATAACTAGATAGTACAGAGTCGAATTGCAGCGGATATGTGCGAATTAGAGTCTGAATCGTGCGAAAATGAGCATAATTCGTGCAAAACGAGCAAAATTGTTCATTGTGGTGTCGAATTGTGCTCAGATAGGATAACTTAACATAACTAGATAGTACAGAGTCGAAATACAGCGGATATGTGCGAATTAGAGGCTGAATCGTTCGAAAATGAGCAAAATTCGTTCAAAACGAGCAAAATTCGTGCAAAACGAGCAAAATTGTTCATTGTGGTGTTGAATTGTGCTCAGTTACGATAACCTAACATAACTAGATAGTACAGAGTCGAAATACAGCGGATATGTGCGAATTAGAGGCTGAATCGTTCGAAAATGAGCATAATTCGTTCAAAACGAGCAAAATTGTTCATTGTGGTGTTGAATTGTGCTCAGATAGGATAACTTAACATAACTAGATAGGACAGAGTCGAATTACAGCGGATATGTGCGAATTAGAGGCTGAATCGTTCGAAAATGAGCAAAATTCGTTCAAAACGAGCAAAATTGGTGCAAAACAAGCAAAATTGTTCATTGTCGTGTTGAATTGTGCTCAGATAGGATAACTTAACATAACTAGATAGTACAGAGTCGAATTACAGCGGATATGTGCGAATTAGAGGCTGAATCGTGCGAAAATGAGCATAATTCGCTCATTACGAGCAAAATTGTTCATTGTGGTGTCGAATTGTGCTCAGTTACGATAACTTGACATGACTAGATAGTACAGAGTCGAATTACAGCGGATATGTGCGAACTAGAGGCTGAATCTTGCGAAAATGAGCATAATTCGTGCAAAACGAGCAAAATTGTTCATTGTGGTGTCGAATTGTGCTCATATAGGATAACTTAACATAACTAGATAGTACAGAGTCGAATTACAGCGGATATGTGCGAATTAGAGTCTGAATCGTGCGAAAATGAGCATAATTCGTGCAAAACGAGCAAAATTGTTCATTGTGGTGTCGAATTGTGCTCAGTTACGATAACTTAACATAACTAGATAGTACAGAGTCGAATTACAGCGGATATGTGCGAATTAGAGGCTGAATCGTGCGAAAATGAGCAAAATTCGTTCAAAACGAGCAAAATTCGTGCAAAACGAGCAAAATTGTTCATTGTGGTGTTGAATTGTGCTCAGATAGGATAACTTAACATAACTAGATAGTACAGAGTCGAATTACAGCGGATATGTGCGAATTAGAGGCTGAATCGTGCGAAAATGAGCATAATTCGTTCATTACGAGCAAAATTGTTCATTGTGCTGTCGAATTGTGCTCAGTTACGATAACTTAACATAACTAGATAGTACAGAGTCGAATTATAGCGGATATGTGCGAATTACAGGCTGAATCGTGCGAAAATGAGCATAATTCGTGCAAAACGAGCAAAATTGTTCATTGTGGTGTCGAATTGTGCTCAGATAGGATAACTTAACATAACTAGATAGTACAGAGTCGAATTACAGCGGATATGTGCGAATTAGAGGCTGAATCGTGCGAAAATGAGCAAAATTCGTTCAAAACGAGCGAAATTCGTGCAAAACGAGCAAAATTGTTCATTGTGGTGTTGAATTGTGCTCAGATAGGATAACTTAACATAACTAGATAGTACAGAGTCGAATTACAGCGGATATGTGCGAATTAGAGGCTGAATCGTGCGAAAATGAGCATAATTCGTTCATTACGAGCAAAATTGTTCATTGTGGTGTCGAATTGTGCTCAGTTACGATAACTTAACATGACTGGATAGTACAGAGTTGAATTACAGCGGATATGTGCGAATTAGAGGCTGAATCGTGCGAAAATGAGCATAATTCGTTCAAAACGAGCAAAATTGTTCATTGTGGTGTTGAATTGTGCTCAGTTACGATAACTTAACATGACTGGATAGTACAGAGTCGAATTACAGCGGATATGTGCGAATTAGAGGCTGAATCGTGCGAAAATGAGCATAATTCGTGCAAAACGAGCAAAATTGTTCATTGTGGTGTCGAATTGTGCTCAGTTACGATAACTTAACATAACTAGATAGTACAGAGTCGAATTACAGCGGATATGTGCGAATTAGAGGCTGAATCGTGCGAAAATGAGCAAAATTCGTTCAAAACGAGCAAAATTCGTGCAAAACGAGCAAAATTGTTCATTGTGGTGTTGAATTGTGCTCAGATAGGATAACTTAACATAACTAGATAGTACAGAGTCGAATTACAGCGGATATGTGCGAATTAGAGGCTGAATCGTGCGAAAATGAGCATAATTCGTTCATTACGAGCAAAATTGTTCATTGTGCTGTCGAATTGTGCTCAGTTACGATAACTTAACATAACTAGATAGTACAGAGTCGAATTATAGCGGATATGTGCGAATTACAGGCTGAATCGTGCGAAAATGAGCATAATTCGTGCAAAACGAGCAAAATTGTTCATTGTGGTGTCGAATTGTGCTCAGATAGGATAACTTAACATAACTAGATAGTACAGAGTCGAATTACAGCGGATATGTGCGAATTAGAGGCTGAATCGTGCGAAAATGAGCAAAATTCCTTCAAAACGAGCGAAATTCGTGCAAAACGAGCAAAATTGTTCATTGTGGTGTTGAATTGTGCTCAGATAGGATAACTTAACATAACTAGATAGTACAGAGTCGAATTACAGCGGATATGTGCGAATTAGAGGCTGAATCGTGCGAAAATGAGCATAATTCGTTCATTACGAGCAAAATTGTTCATTGTGGTGTCGAATTGTGCTCAGTTACGATAACTTAACATGACTGGATAGTACAGAGTTGAATTACAGCGGATATGTGCGAATTAGAGGCTGAATCGTGCGAAAATGAGCATAATTCGTTCAAAACGAGCAAAATTGTTCATTGTGGTGTTGAATTGTGCTCAGTTACGATAACTTAACATGACTGGATAGTACAGAGTCGAATTACAGCGGATATGTGCGAATTAGAGGCTGAATCGTGCGAAAATGAGCATAATTCGTGCCAAACGAGCAAAATTGTTCATTGTGGTGTTGAATTGTGCTCAGATAGGATAACTTAACATAACTAGATAGTACAGAGTCGAATTACAGCGGATATGTGCGAATTAGAGGCTGAATCGTGCGAAAATGAGCATAATTCGTGCAAAACGAGCAAAATTGTTCATTGTGGTGTCGAATTGTGCTCAGATAGGATAACTTAACATAACTAGATAGTACAGAGTCGAAATACAGCGGATATGTGCGAATTAGAGGCTGAATCGTTCGAAAATGAGCAAAATTCGTTCAAAACGAGCAAAATTCGTGCAAAACGAGCAAAATTGTTCATTGTGGTGTCGAATTGTGCTCAGTTACGATAACTTAACATAACTAGATAGTACAGAGTCGAATTACAGCGGATATGTGCGAATTAGAGGCTGAATCGTGCGAAAATGAGCATAATTCGTTCATTACGAGCAAAATTGTTCATTGTGGTGTCGAATTATGCTCAGTTACGATAACATAACATAACTAGATAGTACAGAGTCGAATTGCAGCGGATATGTGCGAACTAGAGGCTGAATCTTGCGAAAATGAGCATAATTCGTGCAAAACGAGCAAAATTGTTCATTCTGGTGTCGAATTGTGCTCATATAGGATAACTTAACATAACTAGATAGTACAGAGTCGAATTACAGCGGATATGTGCGAATTAGAGGCTGAATCGTGCGAAAATGAGCATAATTCGTTCAAAACGAGCAAAATTGTTCATTGTGGTGTCGAATTGTGCTCAGTTACGATAACTTAACATAACTAGATAGTACAGAGTCGAATTGCAGCTGATATGTGCGAATTAGAGGCCGAATCGTGCGAAAATGAGCATAATTCGTGTAAAACGAGCAAAATTGTTCATTGTGGTGTCGAATTGTGCTCAGATAGGATAACTTAAAATAACTAGATAGTACAGAGTCGAAATACAGCGGATATGTGCGAATTAGGGGCTGAATCGTTCGAAAATGAGCAAAATTCGCTCAAAACGAGCAAAATTCGTGCAAAACGAGCAAAATTGTTCATTGTGGTGTTGAATTGTGCTCAGATAGGATAACTTAACATAACTAGATAGTACAGAGTCGAATTACAGCGGATATGTGCGAATTAGAGGCTGAATCGTGCGAAAATGAGCATAATTCGTGCAAAACGAGCAAAATTGTTCATTGTTGTGTCGAATTGTGCTCAGTTACAATAACTTAACATAACTAGATAGTACAGAGTCGAATTGCAGCGGATATGTGCGAATTAGAGTCTGAATCGTGCGAAAATGAGCATAATTCGTGCAAAACGAGCAAAATTGTTCATTGTGGTGTCGAATTGTGCTCAGATAGGATAACTTAACATAACTAGATAGTACAGAGTCGAAATACAGCGGATATGTGCGAATTAGAGGCTGAATCGTTCGAAAATGAGCAAAATTCGTTCAAAACGAGCAAAATTCGTGCAAAACGAGCAAAATTGTTCATTGTGGTGTTGAATTGTGCTCAGTTACGATAACCTAACATAACTAGATAGTACAGAGTCGAAATACAGCGGATATGTGCGAATTAGAGGCTGAATCGTTCGAAAATGAGCATAATTCGTTCAAAACGAGCAAAATTGTTCATTGTGGTGTTGAATTGTGCTCAGATAGGATAACTTAACATAACTAGATAGTACAGAGTCGAATTACAGCGGATATGTGCGAATTAGAGGCTGAATCGTTCGAAAATGAGCAAAATTCGTTCAAAACGAGCAAAATTGGTGCAAAACGAGCAAAATTGTTCATTGTCGTGTTGAATTGTGCTCAGATAGGATAACTTAACATAACTAGATAGTACAGAGTCGAATTACAGCGGATATGTGCGAATTAGAGGCTGAATCGTGCGAAAATGAGCATAATTCGCTCATTACGAGCAAAATTGTTCATTGTGGTGTCGAATTGTGCTCAGTTACGATAACTTAACATGACTAGATAGTACAGAGTCGAATTACAGCGGATATGTGCGAACTAGAGGCTGAATCTTGCGAAAATGAGCATAATTCGTGCAAAACGAGCAAAATTGTTCATTGTGGTGTCGAATTGTGCTCATATAGGATAACTTAACATAACTAGATAGTACAGAGTCGGATTACAGCGGATATGTGCGAATTAGAGGCTGAATCGTGCGAAAATGAGCAAAATTCGTTCAAAACGAGCAAAATTCGTGCAAAACGAGCAAAATTGTTCATTGTGGTGTTGAATTGTGCTCAGATAGGATAACTTAACATAACTAGATAGTACAGAGTCGAATTACAGCGGATATGTGCGAATTAGAGGCTGAATCGTGCGAAAATGAGCATAATTCGTTCATTACGAGCAAAATTGTTCATTGTGCTGTCGAATTGTGCTCAGTTACGATAACTTAACATAACTATATAGTACAGAGTCGAATTATAGCGGATATGTGCGAATTACAGGCTGAATCGTGCGAAAATGAGCATAATTCGTGCAAAACGAGCAAAATTGTTCATTGTGGTGTCGAATTGTGCTCAGATAGGATAACTTAACATAACTAGATAGTACAGAGTCGAATTACAGCGGATATGTGCGAATTAGAGGCTGAATCGTGCGAAAATGAGCAAAATTCGTTCAAAACGAGCGAAATTCGTGCAAAACGAGCAAAATTGTTCATTGTGGTGTTGAATTGTGCTCAGATAGGATAACTTAACATAACTAGATAGTACAGAGTCGAATTACAGCGGATATGTGCGAATTAGAGGCTGAATCGTGCGAAAATGAGCATAATTCGTTCATTACGAGCAAAATTGTTCATTGTGGTGTCGAATTGTGCTCAGTTACGATAACTTAACATGACTGGATAGTACAGAGTTGAATTACAGCGGATATGTGCGAATTAGAGGCTGAATCGTGCGAAAATGAGCATAATTCGTTCAAAACGAGCAAAATTGTTCATTGTGGTGTTGAATTGTGCTCAGTTACGATAACTTAACATGACTGGATAGTACAGAGTCGAATTACAGCGGATATGTGCGAATTAGAGGCTGAATCGTGCGAAAATGAGCATAATTCGTGCCAAACGAGCAAAATTGTTCATTGTGGTGTTGAATTGTGCTCAGATAGGATAACTTAACATAACTAGATAGTACAGAGTCGAATTACAGCGGATATGTGCGAATTAGAGGCTGAATCGTGCGAAAATGAGCATAATTCATTCATTACGAGCAAAATTGTTCATTGTGGTGTCGAATTGTGCTCAGTTACGATAACTTAACATGACTAGATAGTACAGAGTCGAATTACAGCGGATATGTGCGAATTAGAGGCTGAATCGTTCGAAAATGAGCAAAATTCGTTCAAAACGAGCAAAATTGTTCATTGTGGTGTCGAATTGTGCTCAGATAGGATAACTTAACATAACTAGATAGTACAGAGTCGAATTACAGCGGATATGTGCGAATTAGAGGCTGAATCGTGCGAAAATGAGCATAATTCGTTCATTACGAGCAAAATTGTTCATTGTGGTGTCGAATTGTGCTCAGTTACGATAACTTAACATGACTAGATAGTACAGAGTCGAATTACAGCGGATATGTGCGAATTAGAGGCTGAATCGTGCGAAAATGAGCAAAATTCGTTCAAAACGAGCGAAATTCGTGCAAAACGAGCAAAATTGTTCATTGTGGTGTTGAATTGTGCTCAGATAGGATAACTTAACATAACTAGATAGTACAGAGTCGAATTACAGCGGATATGTGCGAATTAGAGGCTGAATCGTGCGAAAATGAGCATAATTCGTTCATTACGAGCAAAATTGTTCATTGTGGTGTCGAATTGTGCTCAGTTACGATAACTTAACATGACTAGATAGTACAGAGTCGAATTACAGCGGATATGTGCGAATTAGAGGCTGAATCGTGCGAAAATGAGCAAAATTCGTTCAAAACGAGCAAAATTCGTGCAAAACGAGCAAAATTGCTCATTGTGGTGTTGAATTGTGCTCAGATAGGATAACTTAACATAACTAGATAGTGCAGAGTCGAATTACAGCGGATATGTGCGAATTAGAGGCTGAATCGTGCGAAAATGAGCATAATTCGTTCATTACGAGCAAAATTGTTCATTGTGCTGTCGAATTGTGCTCAGTTACGATAACTTAACATAACTAGATAGTACAGAGTCGAATTATAGCGGATATGTGCGAATTACAGGCTGAATCGTGCGAAAATGAGCATAATTCGTGCAAAACGAGCAAAATTGTTCATTGTGGTGTCGAATTGTGCTCAGATAGGATAACTTAACATAACTAGATAGTACAGAGTCGAATTACAGCGGATATGTGCGAATTAGAGGCTGAATCATGCGAAAATGAGCATAATTCGTTCATTACGAGCAAAATTGTTCATTGTGGTGTCGAATTGTGCTCAGTTACGATAACTTAACATGACTGGATAGTACAGAGTTGAATTACAGCGGATATGTGCGAATTAGAGGCTGAATCGTGCGAAAATGAGCATAATTCGTTCAAAACGAGCAAAATTGTTCATTGTGGTGTTGAATTGTGCTCAGTTACGATAACTTAACATGACTGGATAGTACAGAGTCGAATTACAGCGGATATGTGCGAATTAGAGGCTGAATCGTGCGAAAATGAGCATAATTCGTGCCAAACGAGCAAAATTGTTCATTGTGGTGTTGAATTGTGCTCAGATAGGATAACTTATCATAACTAGATAGTACAGAGTCGAATTACAGCGGATATGTGCGAATTAGAGGCTGAATCGTGCGAAAATGAGCATAATTCGTGCCAAACGAGCAAAATTGTTCATTGTGGTGTTGAATTGTGCTCAGATAGGATAACTTATCATAACTAGATAGTACAGAGTCGAAATACAGCGGATATGTGCGAATTAGAGGCTGAAACGTGCGAAAATGAGCATAATTCGTTCAAAACGAGCAAAATTGTTCATTGTGGTGTCGAATTGTGCTCAGTTACGATAACTTAACATAACTAGATAGTACAGAGTCGAATTGCAGCGGATATGTGCGAATTAGAGGCCGAATGGTGCGAAAATGAGCATAATTCGTGTAAAACGAGCAAAATTGTTCATTGTGGTGTCGAATTGTGCTCAGATAGGATAACTTAAAATAACTAGATAGTACAGAGTCGAAATACAGCGGATATGTGCGAATTAGGGGCTGAATCGTTCGAAAATGATCAAAATTCGCTCAAAACGAGCAAAATTCGTGCAAAACGAGAATAATTGTTCATTGTGGTGTTGAATTGTGCTCAGATAGGATAACTTAACATAACTAGATAGTACAGAATCGAATTACAGCGGATATGTGCGAATTAGAGGCTGAATCGTGCGAAAATGAGCATAATTCGTTCATTACGAGCAAAATTGTTCATTGTGGTGTCGAATTGTGCTCAGTTACAATAACTTAACATAACTAGATAGTACAGAGTCGAATTACAGCGGATATGTGCGAATTAGAGTCTGAATCGTGCGAAAATGAGCATAATTCGTGCAAAACGAGCAAAATTGTTCATTGTGGTGACGAATTGTGCTCAGTTACGATAACTTAACATAACTAGATAGTACAGAGTCGAATTACAGCGGATATGTGCGAATTAGAGGCTGAATCGTGCGAAAATGAGCATAATTCGTGCAAAACGAGCAAAATTGTTCATTGTGGTGTCGAATTGTGCTCAGATAGGATAACTTAACATAACTAGATAGTACAGAGTCGAATTACAGCGGATATGTGCGAATTAGAGGCTGAATCATGCGAAAATGAGCATAATTCGTTCATTACGAGCAAAATTGTTCATTGTGGTGTCGAATTGTGCTCAGTTACGATAACTTAACATGACTGGATAGTACAGAGTTGAATTACAGCGGATATGTGCGAATTAGAGGCTGAATCGTGCGAAAATGAGCATAATTCGTTCAAAACGAGCAAAATTGTTCATTGTGGTGTTGAATTGTGCTCAGTTACGATAACTTAACATGACTGGATAGTACAGAGTCGAATTACAGCGGATATGTGCGAATTAGAGGCTGAATCGTGCGAAAATGAGCATAATTCGTGCCAAACGAGCAAAATTGTTCATTGTGGTGTTGAATTGTGCTCAGATAGGATAACTTATCATAACTAGATAGTACAGAGTCGAATTACAGCGGATATGTGCGAATTAGAGGCTGAATCGTGCGAAAATGAGCATAATTCGTGCAAAACGAGCAAAATTGTTCATTGTGGTGTCGAATTGTGCTCAGATAGGATAACTTAACATAACTAGATAGTACAGAGTCGAAATACAGCGGATATGTGCGAATTAGAGGCTGAATCGTTCGAAAATGAGCAAAATTCGTTCAAAACGAGCAAAATTCGTGCAAAACGAGCAAAATTGTTCATTGTGGTGTCGAATTGTGCTCAGTTACGATAACTTAACCTAACTAGATAGTACAGAGTCGAATTACAGCGGATATGTGCGAATTAGAGGCTGAATCGTGCGAAAATGAGCATAATTCGTTCATTACGAGCAAAATTGTTCATTGTGGTGTCGAATTGTGCTCAGTTACGATAACTTAACATGACTAGATAGTACAGAGTCGAATTACAGCGGATATGTGCGAACTAGAGGCTGAATCTTGCGAAAATGAGCATAATTCGTGCAAAACGAGCAAAATTGTTCATTCTGGTGTCGAATTGTGCTCATATAGGATAACTTAACATAACTAGATAGTACAGAGTCGAATTACAGCGGATATGTGCGAATTAGAGGCTGAATCGTGCGAAAATGAGCATAATTCGTTCAAAACGAGCAAAATTGTTCATTGTGGTGTCGAATTGTGCTCAGTTACGATAACTTAACATAACTAGATAGTACAGAGTCGAATTGCAGCGGATATGTGCGAATTAGAGGCCGAATCGTGCGAAAATGAGCATAATTCGTGTAAAACGAGCAAAATTGTTCATTGTGGTGTCGAATTGTGCTCAGATAGGATAACTTAAAATAACTAGATAGTACAGAGTCGAAATACAGCGGATATGTGCGAATTAGGGGCTGAATCGTTCGAAAATGAGCAAAATTCGCTCAAAACGAGCAAAATTCGTGCAAAACGAGCAAAATTGTTCATTGTTGTGTTGAATTGTGCTCAGATAGGATAACTTAACATAACTAGATAGTACAGAGTCGAATTACAGCGGATATGTGCGAATTAGAGGCTGAATCGTGCGAAAATGAGCATAATTCGTTCATTACGAGCAAAATTGTTCATTGTGGTGTCGAATTGTGCTCAGTTACAATAACTTAACATAACTAGATAGTACAGAGTCGAATTACAGCGGATATGTGCGAATTAGAGTCTGAATCGTGCGAAAATGAGCATAATTCGTGCAAAACGAGCAAAATTGTTCATTGTGGTGTCGAATTGTGCTCAGATAGGATAACTTAACATAACTAGATAGTACAGAGTCGAATTACAGCGGATATGTGCGAATTAGAGGCTGAATCGAGCGAAAATGAGCATAATTCGTGCAAAACGAGCAAAATTGTTCATTGTGGTGTCGAATTGTGCTCAGATAGGATAACTTAACATAACTAGATAGTACAGAGTCGAAATACAGCGGATATGTGCGAATTAGAGGCTGAATCGTTCGAAAATGAGCAAAATTCGTTCAAAACGAGCAAAATTCGTGCAAAACGAGCAAAATTGTTCATTGTGGTGACGAATTGTGCTCAGTTACGATAACTTAACATAACTAGATAGTACAGAGTCGAATTACAGCGGATATGTGCGAATTAGAGGCTGAATCGTGCGAAAATGAGCATAATTCGTTCATTACGAGCAAAATTGTTCATTGTGGTGTCGAATTGTGCTCAGTTACGATAACTTAACATGACTAGATAGTACAGAGTCGAATTACAGCGGATATGTGCGAACTAGAGGCTGAATCTTGCGAAAATGAGCATAATTCGTGTAAAACGAGCAAAATTGTTCATTGTGGTGTCGAATTGTGCTCAGATAGGATAACTTAAAATAACTAGATAGTACAGAGTCGAATTGCAGCGGATATGTGCGAATTAGAGGCTGAATCGTTCGAAAATGAGCAAAATTCGTTCAAAACGAGCAAAATTCGTGCAAAACGAGCAAAATTGTTCATTGTGGTGTTGAATTGTGCTCAGTTACGATAACTTAACATGACTAGATAGTACAGAGTCAAATTACAACGGATATGTGCGAATTAGAGGCTGAATCGTGCGAAAATGAGCATAATTCGTTCAAAACGAGCAAAATTGTTCATTGTGGTGTTGAATTGTGCTCAGTTACGATAACTTAACATGACTAGATAGTACAGAATCGAATTACAGCGGATATGTGCGAATTAGAGGCTGAATCGTTCGAAAATGAGCAAAATTCGTTCAAAACGAGCAAAATTCGTGCAAAACGTGCAAAATTGTTCATTCTGGTGTCGAATTGTGCTCATATAGGATAACTTAACATAACTAGATAGAACAGAGTCGAATTACAGCGGATATGTGCGAATTAGAGGCTGAATCGTGCGAAAATGAGCATAATTCGTTCATTACGAGCAAAATTGTTCATTGTGGTGTCGAATTGTGCTCAGATAGGATAACTTAACATAACTAGATAGTACAGAGTCGAAATACAGCGGATATGTGCGAATTAGAGGCTGAATCGTTCGAAAATGAGCAAAATTCGTTCAAAACGAGCAAAATTCGTGCAAAACGAGCAAAATTGTTCATTGTGGTGTTGAATTGTGCTCAGTTACGATAACCTAACATAACTAGATAGTACAGAGTCGAAATACAGCGGATATGTGCGAATTAGAGGCTGAATCGTTCGAAAATGAGCATAATTCGTTCAAAACGAGCAAAATTGTTCATTGTGGTGTTGAATTGTGCTCAGATAGGATAACTTAACATAACTAGATAGTACAGAGTCGAATTACAGCGGATATGTGCGAATTAGAGGCTGAATCGTTCGAAAATGAGCAAAATTCGTTCAAAACGAGCAAAATTGGTGCAAAACGAGCAAAATTGTTCATTGTCGTGTTGAATTGTGCTCAGATAGGATAACTTAACATAACTAGATAGTACAGAGTCGAATTACAGCGGATATGTGCGAATTAGAGGCTGAATCGTGCGAAAATGAGCATAATTCGCTCATTACGAGCAAAATTGTTCATTGTGGTGTCGAATTGTGCTCAGTTACGATAACTTAACATGACTAGATAGTACAGAGTCGAATTACAGCGGATATGTGCGAACTAGAGGCTGAATCTTGCGAAAATGAGCATAATTCGTGCAAAACGAGCAAAATTGTTCATTGTGGTGTCGAATTGTGCTCATATAGGATAACTTAACATAACTAGATAGTACAGAGTCGAATTACAGCGGATATGTGCGAATTAGAGTCTGAATCGTGCGAAAATGAGCATAATTCGTGCAAAACGAGCAAAATTGTTCATTGTGGTGTCGAATTGTGCTCATATAGGATAACTTAACATAACTAGATAGTACAGAGTCGAATTACAGCGGATATGTGCGAATTAGAGGCTGAATCGTGCGAAAATGAGCAAAATTCGTTCAAAACGAGCAAAATTCGTGCAAAACGAGCAAAATTGTTCATTGTGGTGTTGAATTGTGCTCAGATAGGATAACTTAACATAACTAGATAGTACAGAGTCGAATTACAGCGGATATGTGCGAATTAGAGGCTGAATCGTGCGAAAATGAGCATAATTCGTTCATTACGAGCAAAATTGTTCATTGTGCTGTCGAATTGTGCTCAGTTACGATAACTTAACATAACTAGATAGTACAGAGTCGAATTATAGCGGATATGTGCGAATTACAGGCTGAATCGTGCGAAAATGAGCATAATTCGTGCAAAACGAGCAAAATTGTTCATTGTGGTGTCGAATTGTGCTCAGATAGGATAACTTAACATAACTAGATAGTACAGAGTCGAATTACAGCGGATATGTGCGAATTAGAGGCTGAATCGTGCGAAAATGAGCAAAATTCGTTCAAAACGAGCGAAATTCGTGCAAAACGAGCAAAATTGTTCATTGTGGTGTTGAATTGTGCTCAGATAGGATAACTTAACATAACTAGATAGTACAGAGTCGAATTACAGCGGATATGTGCGAATTAGAGGCTGAATCGTGCGAAAATGAGCATAATTCGTTCATTACGAGCAAAATTGTTCATTGTGGTGTCGAATTGTGCTCAGTTACGATAACTTAACATGACTGGATAGTACAGAGTTGAATTACAGCGGATATGTGCGAATTAGAGGCTGAATCGTGCGAAATGAGCATAATTCGTTCAAAACGAGCAAAATTGTTCATTGTGGTGTTGAATTGTGCTCAGTTACGATAACTTAACATGACTGGATAGTACAGAGTCGAATTACAGCGGATATGTGCGAATTAGAGGCTGAATCGTGCGAAAATGAGCATAATTCGTGCCAAACGAGCAAAATTGTTCATTGTGGTGTTGAATTGTGCTCAGATAGGATAACTTAACATAACTAGATAGTACAGAGTCGAATTACAGCGGATATGTGCGAATTAGAGGCTGAATCGTGCGAAAATGAGCATAATTCGTGCAAAACGAGCAAAATTGTTCATTGTGGTGTCGAATTGTGCTCAGATAGGATAACTTAACATAACTAGATAGTACAGAGTCGAAATACAGCGGATATGTGCGAATTAGAGGCTGAATCGTTCGAAAATGAGCAAAATTCGTTCAAAACGAGCAAAATTCGTGCAAAACGAGCAAAATTGTTCATTGTGGTGTCGAATTGTGCTCAGATAGGATAACTTAACATAACTAGATAGTACAGAGTCGAAATACAGCGGATATGTGCGAATTAGAGGCTGAATCGTTCGAAAATGAGCAAAATTCGTTCAAAACGAGCAAAATTCGTGCAAAACGAGCAAAATTGTTCATTGTGGTGTCGAATTGTGCTCAGTTACGATAACTTAACATAACTAGATAGTACAGAGTCGAATTACAGCGGATATGTGCGAATTAGAGGCTGAATCGTGCGAAAATGAGCATAATTCGTTCATTACGAGCAAAATTGTTCATTGTGGTGTCGAATTATGCTCAGTTACGATAACTTAACATAACTAGATAGTACAGAGTCGAATTGCAGCGGATATGTGCGAATTAGAGGCCGAATCGTGCGAAAATGAGCATAATTCGTGTAAAACGAGCAAAATTGTTCATTGTGGTGTCGAATTGTGCTCAGATAGGATAACTTAAAATAACTAGATAGTACAGAGTCGAAATACAGCGGATATGTGCGAATTAGGGGCTGAATCGTTCGAAAATGAACAAAATTCGCTCAAAACGAGCAAAATTCGTGCAAAACGAGCAAAATTGTTCATTGTGGTGTTGAATTGTGCTCAGATAGGATAACTTAACATAACTAGATAGTACAGAGTCGAATTACAGCGGATATGTGCGACTTAGAGGCTGAATCGTGCGAAAATGAGCATAATTCGTTCATTACGAGCAAAATTGTTCATTGTGGTGTCGAATTGTGCTCAGTTACAATAACTTAACATAACTAGATAGTACAGAGTCGAATTACAGCGGATATGTGCGAATTAGAGTCTGAATCGTGCGAAAATGAGCATAATTCGTGCAAAACGAGCAAAATTGTTCATTGTGGTGTCGAATTGTGCTCAGATAGGATAACTTAACATAACTAGATAGAGCAGAGTCGAATTACAGCGGATATGTGCGAATTAGAGGCTGAATCGTGCGAAAATGAGCATAATTCGTGCAAAACGAGCAAAATTGTTCATTGTGGTGTCGAATTGTGCTCAGATAGGATAACTTAACATAACTAGATAGTACAGAGTCGAAATACAGCGGATATGTGCGAATTAGAGGCTGAATCGTGCGAAAATGAGCAAAATTCGTTCAAAACGAGCGAAATTCGTGCAAAACGAGCAAAATTGTTCATTGTGGTGTTGAATTGTGCTCAGATAGGATAACTTAACATAACTAGATAGTACAGAGTCGAATTACAGCGGATATGTGCGAATTAGAGGCTGAATCGTGCGAAAATGAGCATAATTCGTTCATTACGAGCAAAATTGTTCATTGTGGTGTCGAATTGTGCTCAGTTACGATAACTTAACATGACTGGATAGTACAGAGTTGAATTACAGCGGATATGTGCGAATTAGAGGCTGAATCGTGCGAAAATGAGCATAATTCGTTCAAAACGAGCAAAATTGTTCATTGTGGTGTTGAATTGTGCTCAGTTACGATAACTTAACATGACTGGATAGTACAGAGTCGAATTACAGCGGATATGTGCGAATTAGAGGCTGAATCGTGCGAAAATGAGCATAATTCGTGCCAAACGAGCAAAATTGTTCATTGTGGTGTTGAATTGTGCTCAGATAGGATAACTTAACATAACTAGATAGTACAGAGTCGAATTACAGCGGATATGTGCGAATTAGAGGCTGAATCGTGCGAAAATGAGCATAATTCGTGCAAAACGAGCAAAATTGTTCATTGTGGTGTCGAATTGTGCTCAGATAGGATAACTTAACATAACTAGATAGTACAGAGTCGAAATACAGCGGATATGTGCGAATTAGAGGCTGAATCGTTCGAAAATGAGCAAAATTCGTTCAAAACGAGCAAAATTCGTGCAAAACGAGCAAAATTGTTCATTGTGGTGTCGAATTGTGCTCAGTTACGATAACTTAACATAACTAGATAGTACAGAGTCGAATTACAGCGGATATGTGCGAATTAGAGGCTGAATCGTGCGAAAATGAGCATAATTCGTTCATTACGAGCAAAATTGTTCATTGTGGTGTCGAATTATGCTCAGTTACGATAACTTAACATAACTAGATAGTACAGAGTCGAATTGCAGCGGATATGTGCGAATTAGAGGCCGAATCGTGCGAAAATGAGCATAATTCGTGTAAAACGAGCAAAATTGTTCATTGTGGTGTCGAATTGTGCTCAGATAGGATAACTTAAAATAACTAGATAGTACAGAGTCGAAATACAGCGGATATGTGCGAATTAGGGGCTGAATCGTTCGAAAATGAACAAAATTCGCTCAAAACGAGCAAAATTCGTGCAAAACGAGCAAAATTGTTCATTGTGGTGTTGAATTGTGCTCAGATAGGATAACTTAACATAACTAGATAGTACAGAGTCGAATTACAGCGGATATGTGCGACTTAGAGGCTGAATCGTGCGAAAATGAGCATAATTCGTTCATTACGAGCAAAATTGTTCATTGTGGTGTCGAATTGTGCTCAGTTACAATAACTTAACATAACTAGATAGTACAGAGTCGAATTACAGCGGATATGTGCGAATTAGAGTCTGAATCGTGCGAAAATGAGCATAATTCGTGCAAAACGAGCAAAATTGTTCATTGTGGTGTCGAATTGTGCTCAGATAGGATAACTTAACATAACTAGATAGAGCAGAGTCGAATTACAGCGGATATGTGCGAATTAGAGGCTGAATCGTGCGAAAATGAGCATAATTCGTGCAAAACGAGCAAAATTGTTCATTGTGGTGTCGAATTGTGCTCAGATAGGATAACTTAACATAACTAGATAGTACAGAGTCGAAATACAGCGGATATGTGCGAATTAGAGGCTGAATCGTGCGAAAATGAGCAAAATTCGTTCAAAACGAGCGAAATTCGTGCAAAACGAGCAAAATTGTTCATTGTGGTGTTGAATTGTGCTCAGATAGGATAACTTAACATAACTAGATAGTACAGAGTCGAATTACAGCGGATATGTGCGAATTAGAGGCTGAATCGTGCGAAAATGAGCATAATTCGTTCATTACGAGCAAAATTGTTCATTGTGGTGTCGAATTGTGCTCAGTTACGATAACTTAACATGACTGGATAGTACAGAGTTGAATTACAGCGGATATGTGCGAATTAGAGGCTGAATCGTGCGAAAATGAGCATAATTCGTTCAAAACGAGCAAAATTGTTCATTGTGGTGTTGAATTGTGCTCAGTTACGATAACTTAACATGACTGGATAGTACAGAGTCGAATTACAGCGGATATGTGCGAATTAGAGGCTGAATCGTGCGAAAATGAGCATAATTCGTGCCAAACGAGCAAAATTGTTCATTGTGGTGTTGAATTGTGCTCAGATAGGATAACTTAACATAACTAGATAGTACAGAGTCGAATTACAGCGGATATGTGCGAATTAGAGGCTGAATCGTGCGAAAATGAGCATAATTCGTGCAAAACGAGCAAAATTGTTCATTGTGGTGTCGAATTGTGCTCAGATAGGATAACTTAACATAACTAGATAGTACAGAGTCGAAATACAGCGGATATGTGCGAATTAGAGGCTGAATCGTTCGAAAATGAGCAAAATTCGTTCAAAACGAGCAAAATTCGTGCAAAACGAGCAAAATTGTTCATTGTGGTGTCGAATTGTGCTCAGTTACGATAACTTAACATAACTAGATAGTACAGAGTCGAATTACAGCGGATATGTGCGAATTAGAGGCTGAATCGTGCGAAAATGAGCATAATTCGTTCATTACGAGCAAAATTGTTCATTGTGGTGTCGAATTATGCTCAGTTACGATAACTTAACATAACTAGATAGTACAGAGTCGAATTGCAGCGGATATGTGCGAATTAGAGGCCGAATCGTGCGAAAATGAGCATAATTCGTGTAAAACGAGCAAAATTGTTCATTGTGGTGTCGAATTGTGCTCAGATAGGATAACTTAAAATAACTAGATAGTACAGAGTCGAAATACAGCGGATATGTGCGAATTAGGGGCTGAATCGTTCGAAAATGAACAAAATTCGCTCAAAACGAGCAAAATTCGTTCAAAACGAGCAAAATTGTTCATTGTGGTGTTGAATTGTGCTCAGTTACGATAACTTAACATGACTGGATAGTACAGAGTCGAATTACAGCGGATATGTGCGAATTAGAGGCTGAATCGTGCGAAAATGAGCATAATTCGTGCCAAACGAGCAAAATTGTTCATTGTGGTGTTGAATTGTGCTCAGATAGGATAACTTAACATAACTAGATAGTACAGAGTCGAATTACAGCGGATATGTGCGAATTAGAGGCTGAATCGTGCGAAAATGCGCATAATTCGTGCAAAACGAGCAAAATTGTTCATTGTGGTGTCGAATTGTGCTCAGATAGGATAACTTAACATAACTAGATAGTACAGAGTCGAAATACAGCGGATATGTGCGAATTAGAGGCTGAATCGTTCGAAAATGAGCAAAATTCGTTCAAAACGAGCAAAATTCGTGCAAAACGAGCAAAATTGTTCATTGTGGTGTCGAATTGTGCTCAGTTACGATAACTTAACATAACTAGATAGTACAGAGTCGAATTACAGCGGATATGTGCGAATTAGAGGCTGAATCGTGCGAAAATGAGCATAATTCGTTCATTACGAGCAAAATTGTTCATTGTGGTGTCGAATTATGCTCAGTTACGATAACTTAACATAACTAGATAGTACAGAGTCGAATTGCAGCGGATATGTGCGAATTAGAGGCCGAATCGTGCGAAAATGAGCATAATTCGTGTAAAACGAGCAAAATTGTTCATTGTGGTGTCGAATTGTGCTCAGATAGGATAACTTAAAATAACTAGATAGTACAGAGTCGAAATACAGCGGATATGTGCGAATTAGGGGCTGAATCGTTCGAAAATGAACAAAATTCGCTCAAAACGAGCAAAATTCGTGCAAAACGAGCAAAATTGTTCATTGTGGTGTTGAATTGTGCTCAGATAGGATAACTTAACATAACTAGATAGTACAGAGTCGAATTACAGCGGATATGTGCGACTTAGAGGCTGAATCGTGCGAAAATGAGCATAATTCGTTCATTACGAGCAAAATTGTTCATTGTGGTGTCGAATTGTGCTCAGTTACAATAACTTAACATAACTAGATAGTACAGAGTCGAATTACAGCGGATATGTGCGAATTAGAGTCTGAATCGTGCGAAAATGAGCATAATTCGTGCAAAACGAGCAAAATTGTTCATTGTGGTGTCGAATTGTGCTCAGATAGGATAACTTAACATAACTAGATAGAGCAGAGTCGAATTACAGCGGATATGTGCGAATTAGAGGCTGAATCGTGCGAAAATGAGCATAATTCGTGCAAAACGAGCAAAATTGTTCATTGTGGTGTCGAATTGTGCTCAGATAGGATAACTTAACATAACTAGATAGTACAGAGTCGAAATACAGCGGATATGTGCGAATTAGAGGCTGAATCGTGCGAAAATGAGCAAAATTCGTTCAAAACGAGCGAAATTCGTGCAAAACGAGCAAAATTGTTCATTGTGGTGTTGAATTGTGCTCAGATAGGATAACTTAACATAACTAGATAGTACAGAGTCGAATTACAGCGGATATGTGCGAATTAGAGGCTGAATCGTGCGAAAATGAGCATAATTCGTTCATTACGAGCAAAATTGTTCATTGTGGTGTCGAATTGTGCTCAGTTACGATAACTTAACATGACTGGATAGTACAGAGTTGAATTACAGCGGATATGTGCGAATTAGAGGCTGAATCGTGCGAAAATGAGCATAATTCGTTCA
Organism: Megachile rotundata; assembly: GCF_050947335.1. Taxonomy (NCBI): domain Eukaryota; kingdom Metazoa; phylum Arthropoda; class Insecta; order Hymenoptera; family Megachilidae; genus Megachile; species Megachile rotundata. Next base: position 74,166 of record NW_027473518.1, on the reverse strand, counting down.
AAACGAGCAAAATTGTTCATTGTGGTGTTGAATTGTGCTCAGTTACGATAACTTAACATGACTGGATAGTACAGAGTCGAATTACAGCGGATATGTGCGAATTAGAGGCTGAATCGTGCGAAAATGAGCATAATTCGTGCCAAACGAGCAAAATTGTTCATTGTGGTGTTGAATTGTGCTCAGATAGGATAACTTAACATAACTAGATAGTACAGAGTCGAATTACAGCGGATATGTGCGAATTAGAGGCTGAATCGTGCGAAAATGAGCATAATTCGTGCAAAACGAGCAAAATTGTTCATTGTGGTGTCGAATTGTGCTCAGATAGGATAACTTAACATAACTAGATAGTACAGAGTCGAAATACAGCGGATATGTGCGAATTAGAGGCTGAATCGTTCGAAAATGAGCAAAATTCGTTCAAAACGAGCAAAATTCGTGCAAAACGAGCAAAATTGTTCATTGTGGTGTCGAATTGTGCTCAGTTACGATAACTTAACATAACTAGATAGTACAGAGTCGAATTACAGCGGATATGTGCGAATTAGAGGCTGAATCGTGCGAAAATGAGCATAATTCGTTCATTACGAGCAAAATTGTTCATTGTGGTGTCGAATTATGCTCAGTTACGATAACTTAACATAACTAGATAGTACAGAGTCGAATTGCAGCGGATATGTGCGAATTAGAGGCCGAATCGTGCGAAAATGAGCATAATTCGTGTAAAACGAGCAAAATTGTTCATTGTGGTGTCGAATTGTGCTCAGATAGGATAACTTAAAATAACTAGATAGTACAGAGTCGAAATACAGCGGATATGTGCGAATTAGGGGCTGAATCGTTCGAAAATGAACAAAATTCGCTCAAAACGAGCAAAATTCGTTCAAAACGAGCAAAATTGTTCATTGTGGTGTTGAATTGTGCTCAGTTACGATAACTTAACATGACTGGATAGTACAGAGTCGAATTACAGCGGATATGTGCGAATTAGAGGCTGAATCGTGCGAAAATGAGCATAATTCGTGCCAAACGAGCAAAATTGTTCATTGTGGTGTTGAATTGTGCTCAGATAGGATAACTTAACATAACTAGATAGTACAGAGTCGAATTACAGCGGATATGTGCGAATTAGAGGCTGAATCGTGCGAAAATGCGCATAATTCGTGCAAAACGAGCAAAATTGTTCATTGTGGTGTCGAATTGTGCTCAGATAGGATAACTTAACATAACTAGATAGTACAGAGTCGAAATACAGCGGATATGTGCGAATTAGAGGCTGAATCGTTCGAAAATGAGCAAAATTCGTTCAAAACGAGCAAAATTCGTGCAAAACGAGCAAAATTGTTCATTGTGGTGTCGAATTGTGCTCAGTTACGATAACTTAACATAACTAGATAGTACAGAGTCGAATTACAGCGGATATGTGCGAATTAGAGGCTGAATCGTGCGAAAATGAGCATAATTCGTTCATTACGAGCAAAATTGTTCATTGTGGTGTCGAATTATGCTCAGTTACGATAACTTAACATAACTAGATAGTACAGAGTCGAATTGCAGCGGATATGTGCGAATTAGAGGCCGAATCGTGCGAAAATGAGCATAATTCGTGTAAAACGAGCAAAATTGTTCATTGTGGTGTCGAATTGTGCTCAGATAGGATAACTTAAAATAACTAGATAGTACAGAGTCGAAATACAGCGGATATGTGCGAATTAGGGGCTGAATCGTTCGAAAATGAACAAAATTCGCTCAAAACGAGCAAAATTCGTGCAAAACGAGCAAAATTGTTCATTGTGGTGTTGAATTGTGCTCAGATAGGATAACTTAACATAACTAGATAGTACAGAGTCGAATTACAGCGGATATGTGCGACTTAGAGGCTGAATCGTGCGAAAATGAGCATAATTCGTTCATTACGAGCAAAATTGTTCATTGTGGTGTCGAATTGTGCTCAGTTACAATAACTTAACATAACTAGATAGTACAGAGTCGAATTACAGCGGATATGTGCGAATTAGAGTCTGAATCGTGCGAAAATGAGCATAATTCGTGCAAAACGAGCAAAATTGTTCATTGTGGTGTCGAATTGTGCTCAGATAGGATAACTTAACATAACTAGATAGAGCAGAGTCGAATTACAGCGGATATGTGCGAATTAGAGGCTGAATCGTGCGAAAATGAGCATAATTCGTGCAAAACGAGCAAAATTGTTCATTGTGGTGTCGAATTGTGCTCAGATAGGATAACTTAACATAACTAGATAGTACAGAGTCGAAATACAGCGGATATGTGCGAATTAGAGGCTGAATCGTTCGAAAATGAGCAAAATTCGTTCAAAACGAGCAAAATTCGTGCAAAACGAGCAAAATTGTTCATTGTGGTGACGAATTGTGCTCAGTTACGATAACTTAACATAACTAGATAGTACAGAGTCGAATTACAGCGGATATGTGCGAATTAGAGGCTGAATCGTGCGAAAATGAGCATAATTCGTTCATTACGAGAAAAATTGTTCATTGTGGTGTCGAATTGTGCTCAGTTACGATAACTTAACATAACTAGATAGTACAGAGTCGAATTGCAGCGGATATGTGCGAATTAGAGGCCGAATCGTGCGAAAATGAGCATAATTCGTGTAAAACGAGCAAAATTGTTCATTGTGGTGTCGAATTGTGCTCAGATAGGATAACTTAAAATAACTAGATAGTACAGAGTCGAATTGCAGCGGATATGTGCGAATTAGAGGCTGAATCGTTCGAAAATGAGCAAAATTCGTTCAAAACGAGCAAAATTCGTGCAAAACGAGCAAAATTGTTCATTCTGGTGTCGAATTGTGCTCAGATAGGATAACTTAACATAACTAGATAGTACAGAGTCGAAATACAGCGGATATGTGCGAATTAGAGGCTGAATCGTTCGAAAATGAGCAAAATTCGTTCAAAACGAGCAAAATTCGTGCAAAACGAGCAAAATTGTTCATTGTGGTGTTGAATTGTGCTCAGTTACGATACCCTAACATGACTAGATAGTACAGAGTCAAATTACAACGGATATGTGCGAATTAGAGGCTGAATCGTGCGAAAATGAGCATAATTCGTTCAAAACGAGCAAAATTGTTCATTGTGGTGTTGAATTGTGCTCAGTTACGATAACTTAACATGACTAGATAGTACAGAGTCGAATTACAGCGGATATGTGCGAATTAGAGGCTGAATCGTGCGAAAATGAGCAAAATTCGTTCAAAACGAGCAAAATTCGTGCAAAACGAGCAAAATTGCTCATTGTGGTGTTGAATTGTGCTCAGATAGGATAACTTAACATAACTAGATAGTGCAGAGTCGAATTACAGCGGATATGTGCGAATTAGAGGCTGAATCGTGCGAAAATGAGCATAATTCGTTCATTACGAGCAAAATTGTTCATTGTGGTGTTGAATTGTGCTCAGTTACGATAACTTAACATAACTAGATAGTACAGAGTCGAATTATAGCGGATATGTGCGAATTACAGGCTGAATCGTGCGAAAATGATCATAATTCGTGCAAAACGAGCAAAATTGTTCATTGTGGTGTCGAATTGTGCTCAGATAGGATAACTTAACATAACTAGATAGTACAGAGTCGAATTACAGCGGATATGTGCGAATTAGAGGCTGAATCATGCGAAAATGAGCATAATTCGTTCATTACGAGCAAAATTGTTCATTGTGGTGTCGAATTGTGCTCAGTTACGATAACTTAACATGACTGGATAGTACAGAGTTGAATTACAGCGGATATGTGCGAATTAGAGGCCGAATCGTGCGAAAATGAGCATAATTCGTGTAAAACGAGCAAAATTGTTCATTGTGGTGTCGAATTGTGCTCAGATAGGATAACTTAAAATAACTAGATAGTACAGAGTCGAAATACAGCGGATATGTGCGAATTAGAGGCTGAATCGTTCGAAAATGAGCAAAATTCGTTCAAAACGAGCAAAATTCGTGCAAAACGAGCAAAATTGTTCATTGTGGTGTTGAATTGTGCTCAGTTACGATAACCTAACATAACTAGATAGTACAGAGTCGAAATACAGCGGATATGTGCGAATTAGAGGCTGAATCGTTCGAAAATGAGCATAATTCGTTCAAAACGAGCAAAATTGTTCATTGTGGTGTTGAATTGTGCTCAGATAGGATAACTTAACATAACTAGATAGTACAGAGTCGAATTACAGCGGATATGTGCGAATTAGAGGCTGAATCGTTCGAAAATGAGCAAAATTCGTTCAAAACGAGCAAAATTGGTGCAAAACGAGCAAAATTGTTCATTGTGGTGTCGAATTGTGCTCAGATACAATAACTTAACATAACTAGATAGAACAGAGTCGAATTACAGCGGATATGTGCGAATTAGAGGCTGAATCGTGCGAAAATGAGCATAATTCGTTCATTACGAGCAAAATTGTTCATTGTGGTGTCGAATTGTGCTCAGATACAATAACTTAACATAACTAGATAGTACAGAGTCGAATTACAGCGGATATGTGCGAATTAGAGTCTGAATCGTGCGAAAATGAGCATAATTCGTGCAAAACGAGCAAAATTGTTCATTGTGGTGTCGAATTGTGCTCAGATAGGATAACTTAACATAACTAGATAGTACAGAGTCGAAATACAGCGGATATGTGCGAATTAGAGTCTGAATCGTGCGAAAATGAGCATAATTCGTGCAAAACGAGCAAAATTGTTCATTGTGGTGTCGAATTGTGCTCAGTTACAATAACTTAACATAACTAGATAGTACAGAGTCGAATTACAGCGGATATGTGCGAATTAGAGTCTGAATCGTGCGAAAATGAGCATAATTCGTGCAAAACGAGCAAAATTGTTCATTGTGGTGTCGAATTGTGCTCAGATAGGATAACTTAACATAACTAGATAGAGCAGAGTCGAATTACAGCGGATATGTGCGAATTAGAGGCTGAATCGTGCGAAAATGAGCATAATTCGTGCAAAACGAGCAAAATTGTTCATTGTGGTGTCGAATTGTGCTCAGATAGGATAACTTAACATAACTAGATAGTACAGAGTCGAAATACAGCGGATATGTGCGAATTAGAGGCTGAATCGTTCGAAAATGAGCAAAATTCGTTCAAAACGAGCAAAATTCGTGCAAAACGTGCAAAATTGTTCATTGTGGTGACGAATTGTGCTCAGTTACGATGACTTAACATAACTAGATAGTACAGAGTCGAATTACAGCGGATATGTGCGAATTAGAGGCTGAATCGTGCGAAAATGAGCATAATTCGTTCATTACGAGAAAAATTGTTCATTGTGGTGTCGAATTGTGCTCAGTTACGATAACTTAACATAACTAGATAGTACAGAGTCGAATTGCAGCGGATATGTGCGAATTAGAGGCCGAATCGTGCGAAAATGAGCATAATTCGTGTAAAACGAGCAAAATTGTTCATTGTGGTGTCGAATTGTGCTCAGATAGGATAACTTAAAATAACTAGATAGTACAGAGTCGAATTGCAGCGGATATGTGCGAATTAGAGGCTGAATCGTTCGAAAATGAGCAAAATTCGTTCAAAACGAGCAAAATTCGTGCAAAACGAGCAAAATTGTTCATTGTCGTGTTGAATTGTGCTCAGATAGGATAACTTAACATAACTAGATAGTACAGTGTCGAATTACAGCGGATATGTGCGAATTAGAGGCTGAATCGTGCGAAAATGAGCATAATTCATTCATTACGAGCAAAATTGTTCATTGTGGTGTCGAATTGTGCTCAGTTACGATAACTTAACATGACTAGATAGTACAGAGTCGAATTACAGCGGATATGTGCGAATTAGAGGCTGAATCGTTCGAAAATGAGCAAAATTCGTTCAAAACGAGCAAAATTCGTGCAAAACGAGCAAAATTGTTCATTGTGGTGTCGAATTGTGCTCAGATAGGATAACTTAACATAACTAGATAGTACAGAGTCGAATTACAGCGGATATGTGCGAATTAGAGGCTGAATCATGCGAAAATGAGCATAATTCGTTCATTACGAGCAAAATTGTTCATTGTGGTGTCGAATTGTGCTCAGTTACGATAACTTAACATGACTGGATAGTACAGAGTTGAATTACAGCGGATATGTGCGAATTAGAGGCTGAATCGTGCGAAAATGAGCATAATTCGTTCAAAACGAGCAAAATTGTTCATTGTGGTGTTGAATTGTGCTCAGTTACGATAACTTAACATGACTGGATAGTACAGAGTCGAATTACAGCGGATATGTGCGAATTAGAGGCTGAATCGTGCGAAAATGAGCATAATTCGTGCCAAACGAGCAAAATTGTTCATTGTGGTGTTGAATTGTGCTCAGATAGGATAACTTAACATAACTAGATAGTACAGAGTCGAATTACAGCGGATATGTGCGAATTAGAGGCTGAATCGTGGGAAAATGAGCATAATTCGTGCAAAACGAGCAAAATTGTTCATTGTGGTGTCGAATTGTGCTCAGATAGGATAACTTAACATAACTAGATAGTACAGAGTCGAAATACAGCGGATATGTGCGAATTAGAGGCTGAATCGTTCGAAAATGAGCAAAATTCGTTCAAAACGAGCAAAATTCGTGCAAAACGAGCAAAATTGTTCATTGTGGTGTCGAATTGTGCTCAGTTACGATAACTTAACATAACTAGATAGTACAGAGTCGAATTACAGCGGATATGTGCGAATTAGAGGCTGAATCGTGCGAAAATGAGCATAATTCGTGCAAAACGAGCAAAATTGTTCATTGTGGTGTTGAATTGTGCTCAGATAGGATAACTTAACATAACTAGATAGTACAGAGTCGAATTACAGCGGATATGTGCGACTTAGAGGCTGAATCGTGCGAAAATGAGCATAATTCGTTCATTACGAGCAAAATTGTTCATTGTGGTGTCGAATTGTGCTCAGTTACAATAACTTAACATAACTAGATAGTACAGAGTCGAATTACAGCGGATATGTGCGAATTAGAGTCTGAATCGTGCGAAAATGAGCATAATTCGTGCAAAACGAGCAAAATTGTTCATTGTGGTGTCGAATTGTGCTCAGATAGGATAACTTAACATAACTAGATAGAGCAGAGTCGAATTACAGCGGATATGTGCGAATTAGAGGCTGAATCGTGCGAAAATGAGCATAATTCGTGCAAAACGAGCAAAATTGTTCATTGTGGTGTCGAATTGTGCTCAGATAGGATAACTTAACATAACTAGATAGTACAGAGTCGAAATACAGCGGATATGTGCGAATTAGAGGCTGAATCGTTCGAAAATGAGCAAAATTCGTTCAAAACGAGCAAAATTCGTGCAAAACGAGCAAAATTGTTCATTGTGGTGACGAATTGTGCTCAGTTACGATAACTTAACATAACTAGATAGTACAGAGTCGAATTACAGCGGATATGTGCGAATTAGAGGCTGAATCGTGCGAAAATGAGCATAATTCGTTCATTACGAGAAAAATTGTTCATTGTGGTGTCGAATTGTGCTCAGTTACGATAACTTAACATAACTAGATAGTACAGAGTCGAATTGCAGCGGATATGTGCGAATTAGAGGCCGAATCGTGCGAAAATGAGCATAATTCGTGTAAAACGAGCAAAATTGTTCATTGTGGTGTCGAATTGTGCTCAGATAGGATAACTTAAAATAACTAGATAGTACAGAGTCGAATTGCAGCGGATATGTGCGAATTAGAGGCTGAATCGTTCGAAAATGAGCAAAATTCGTTCAAAACGAGCAAAATTCGTGCAAAACGAGCAAAATTGTTCATTCTGGTGTCGAATTGTGCTCAGATAGGATAACTTAACATAACTAGATAGTACAGAGTCGAAATACAGCGGATATGTGCGAATTAGAGGCTGAATCGTTCGAAAATGAGCAAAATTCGTTCAAAACGAGCAAAATTCGTGCAAAACGAGCAAAATTGTTCATTGTGGTGTTGAATTGTGCTCAGTTACGATACCCTAACATGACTAGATAGTACAGAGTCAAATTACAACGGATATGTGCGAATTAGAGGCTGAATCGTGCGAAAATGAGCATAATTCGTTCAAAACGAGCAAAATTGTTCATTGTGGTGTTGAATTGTGCTCAGTTACGATAACTTAACATGACTAGATAGTACAGAGTCGAATTACAGCGGATATGTGCGAATTAGAGGCTGAATCGTGCGAAAATGAGCAAAATTCGTTCAAAACGAGCAAAATTCGTGCAAAACGAGCAAAATTGCTCATTGTGGTGTTGAATTGTGCTCAGATAGGATAACTTAACATAACTAGATAGTGCAGAGTCGAATTACAGCGGATATGTGCGAATTAGAGGCTGAATCGTGCGAAAATGAGCATAATTCGTTCATTACGAGCAAAATTGTTCATTGTGGTGTTGAATTGTGCTCAGTTACGATAACTTAACATAACTAGATAGTACAGAGTCGAATTATAGCGGATATGTGCGAATTACAGGCTGAATCGTGCGAAAATGATCATAATTCGTGCAAAACGAGCAAAATTGTTCATTGTGGTGTCGAATTGTGCTCAGATAGGATAACTTAACATAACTAGATAGTACAGAGTCGAATTACAGCGGATATGTGCGAATTAGAGGCTGAATCATGCGAAAATGAGCATAATTCGTTCATTACGAGCAAAATTGTTCATTGTGGTGTCGAATTGTGCTCAGTTACGATAACTTAACATGACTGGATAGTACAGAGTTGAATTACAGCGGATATGTGCGAATTAGAGGCCGAATCGTGCGAAAATGAGCATAATTCGTGTAAAACGAGCAAAATTGTTCATTGTGGTGTCGAATTGTGCTCAGATAGGATAACTTAAAATAACTAGATAGTACAGAGTCGAAATACAGCGGATATGTGCGAATTAGAGGCTGAATCGTTCGAAAATGAGCAAAATTCGTTCAAAACGAGCAAAATTCGTGCAAAACGAGCAAAATTGTTCATTGTGGTGTTGAATTGTGCTCAGTTACGATAACTTAACATGACTAGATAGTACAGAGTCAAATTACAACGGATATGTGCGAATTAGAGGCTGAATCGTGCGAAAATGAGCATAATTCGTTCAAAACGAGCAAAATTGTTCATTGTGGTGTTGAATTGTGCTCAGTTACGATAACTTAACATGACTAGATAGTACAGAATCGAATTACAGCGGATATGTGCGAATTAGAGGCTGAATCGTTCGAAAATGAGCAAAATTCGTTCAAAACGAGCAAAATTCGTGCAAAACGTGCAAAATTGTTCATTCTGGTGTCGAATTGTGCTCATATAGGATAACATAACATAACTAGATAGAACAGAGTCGAATTACAGCGGATATGTGCGAATTAGAGGCTGAATCGTGCGAAAATGAGCATAATTCGTTCATTACGAGCAAAATTGTTCATTGTGGTGTCGAATTGTGCTCAGATACAATAACTTAACATAACTAGATAGTACAGAGTCGAATTACAGCGGATATGTGCGAATTAGAGTCTGAATCGTGCGAAAATGAGCATAATTCGTGCAAAACGAGCAAAATTGTTCATTGTGGTGTCGAATTGTGCTCAGATAGGATAACTTAACATAACTAGATAGTACAGAGTCGAAATACAGCGGATATGTGCGAATTAGAGGCTGAATCGTTCGAAAATGAGCAAAATTCGTTCAAAACGAGCAAAATTCGTTCATTACGAGCAAAATTGTTCATTGTGGTGTCGAATTGTGCTCAGATACAATAACTTAACATAACTAGATAGTACAGAGTCGAATTACAGCGGATATGTGCGAATTAGAGTCTGAATCGTGCGAAAATGAGCATAATTCGTGCAAAACGAGCAAAATTGTTCATTGTGGTGTCGAATTGTGCTCAGATAGGATAACTTAACATAACTAGATAGAGCAGAGTCGAATTACAGCGGATATGTGCGAATTAGAGGCTGAATCGTGCGAAAATGAGCATAATTCGTGCAAAACGAGCAAAATTGTTCATTGTGGTGTCGAATTGTGCTCAGATAGGATAACTTAACATAACTAGATAGTACAGAGTCGAAATACAGCGGATATGTGCGAATTAGAGGCTGAATCGTTCGAAAATGAGCAAAATTCGTTCAAAACGAGCAAAATTCGTGCAAAACGTGCAAAATTGTTCATTGTGGTGACGAATTGTGCTCAGTTACGATGACTTAACATAACTAGATAGTACAGAGTCGACTTACAGCGGATATGTGCGAATTAGAGGCTGAATCGTGCGAAAATGAGCATAATTCGTTCATTACGAGAAAAATTGTTCATTGTGGTGTCGAATTGTGCTCAGTTACGATAACTTAACATAACTAGATAGTACAGAGTCGAATTGCAGCGGATATGTGCGAATTAGAGGCCGAATCGTGCGAAAATGAGCATAATTCGTGTAAAACGAGCAAAATTGTTCATTGTGGTGTCGAATTGTGCTCAGATAGGATAACTTAAAATAACTAGATAGTACAGAGTCGAATTGCAGCGGATATGTGCGAATTAGAGGCTGAATCGTTCGAAAATGAGCAAAATTCGTTCAAAACGAGCAAAATTCGTGCAAAACGAGCAAAATTGTTCATTGTCGTGTTGAATTGTGCTCAGATAGGATAACTTAACATAACTAGATAGTACAGTGTCGAATTACAGCGGATATGTGCGAATTAGAGGCTGAATCGTGCGAAAATGAGCATAATTCATTCATTACGAGCAAAATTGTTCATTGTGGTGTCGAATTGTGCTCAGTTACGATAACTTAACATGACTAGATAGTACAGAGTCGAATTACAGCGGATATGTGCGAATTAGAGGCTGAATCGTTCGAAAATGAGCAAAATTCGTTCAAAACGAGCAAAATTCGTGCAAAACGAGCAAAATTGTTCATTGTGGTGTCGAATTGTGCTCAGATAGGATAACTTAACATAACTAGATAGTACAGAGTCGAATTACAGCGGATATGTGCGAATTAGAGGCTGAATCATGCGAAAATGAGCATAATTCGTTCATTACGAGCAAAATTGTTCATTGTGGTGTCGAATTGTGCTCAGTTACGATAACTTAACATGACTGGATAGTACAGAGTTGAATTACAGCGGATATGTGCGAATTAGAGGCTGAATCGTGCGAAAATGAGCATAATTCGTTCAAAACGAGCAAAATTGTTCATTGTGGTGTTGAATTGTGCTCAGTTACGATAACTTAACATGACTGGATAGTACAGAGTCGAATTACAGCGGATATGTGCGAATTAGAGGCTGAATCGTGCGAAAATGAGCATAATTCGTGCCAAACGAGCAAAATTGTTCATTGTGGTGTTGAATTGTGCTCAGATAGGATAACTTAACATAACTAGATAGTACAGAGTCGAATTACAGCGGATATGTGCGAATTAGAGGCTGAATCGTGGGAAAATGAGCATAATTCGTGCAAAACGAGCAAAATTGTTCATTGTGGTGTCGAATTGTGCTCAGATAGGATAACTTAACATAACTAGATAGTACAGAGTCGAAATACAGCGGATATGTGCGAATTAGAGGCTGAATCGTTCGAAAATGAGCAAAATTCGTTCAAAACGAGCAAAATTCGTGCAAAACGAGCAAAATTGTTCATTGTGGTGTCGAATTGTGCTCAGTTACGATAACTTAACATAACTAGATAGTACAGAGTCGAATTACAGCGGATATGTGCGAATTAGAGGCTGAATCGTGCGAAAATGAGCATAATTCGTTCATTACGAGCAAAATTGTTCATTGTGGTGTCGAATTGTGCTCAGTTACGATAACTTAACATGACTAGATAGTACAGAGTCGAATTACAGCGGATATGTGCGAACTAGAGGCTGAATCTTGCGAAAATGAGCATAATTCGTGCAAAACGAGCAAAATTGTTCATTCTGGTGTCGAATTGTGCTCAGATAGGATAACTTAACATAACTAGATAGTACAGAGTCGAATTACAGCGGATATGTGCGAATTAGAGGCTGAATCGTGCGAAAATGAGCATAATTCGTTCAAAACGAGCAAAATTGTTCATTGTGGTGTCGAATTGTGCTCAGTTACGATAACTTAACATAACTAGATAGTACAGAGTCGAATTGCAGCGGATATGTGCGAATTAGAGGCCGAATCGTGCGAAAATGAGCATAATTCGTGTAAAACGAGCAAAATTGTTCATTGTGGTGTCGAATTGTGCTCAGATAGGATAACTTAAAATAACTAGATAGTACAGAGTCGAAATACAGCGGATATGTGCGAATTAGGGGCTGAATCGTTCGAAAATGAGCAAAATTCGCTCAAAACGAGCAAAATTCGTGCAAAACGAGCAAAATTGTTCATTGTGGTGTTGAATTGTGCTCAGATAGGATAACTTAACATAACTAGATAGTACAGAGTCGAATTACAGCGGATATGTGCGAATTAGAGGCTGAATCGTGCGAAAATGAGCATAATTCGTGCAAAACGAGCAAAATTGTTCATTGTGGTGTCGAATTGTGCTCAGTTACAATAACTTAACATAACTAGATAGTACAGAGTCGAATTGCAGCGGATATGTGCGAATTAGAGTCTGAATCGTGCGAAAATGAGCATAATTCGTGCAAAACGAGCAAAATTGTTCATTGTGGTGTCGAATTGTGCTCAGATAGGATAACTTAAAATAACTAGATAGTACAGAGTCGAAATACAGCGGATATGTGCGAATTAGGGGCTGAATCGTTCGAAAATGAACAAAATTCGCTCAAAACGAGCAAAATTCGTTCAAAACGAGCAAAATTGTTCATTGTGGTGTTGAATTGTGCTCAGTTACGATAACTTAACATGACTGGATAGTACAGAGTCGAATTACAGCGGATATGTGCGAATTAGAGGCTGAATCGTGCGAAAATGAGCATAATTCGTGCCAAACGAGCAAAATTGTTCATTGTGGTGTTGAATTGTGCTCAGATAGGATAACTTAACATAACTAGATAGTACAGAGTCGAATTACAGCGGATATGTGCGAATTAGAGGCTGAATCGTGCGAAAATGCGCATAATTCGTGCAAAACGAGCAAAATTGTTCATTGTGGTGTCGAATTGTGCTCAGTTACGATAACTTAACATAACTAGATAGTACAGAGTCGAATTACAGCGGATATGTGCGAATTAGAGGCTGAATCGTGCGAAAATGAGCATAATTCGTTCATTACGAGCAAAATTGTTCATTGTGGTGTCGAATTATGCTCAGTTACGATAACTTAACATAACTAGATAGTACAGAGTCGAATTGCAGCGGATATGTGCGAATTAGAGGCCGAATCGTGCGAAAATGAGCATAATTCCTGTAAAACGAGCAAAATTGTTCATTGTGGTGTCGAATTGTGCTCAGATAGGATAACTTAAAATAACTAGATAGTACAGAGTCGAAATACAGCGGATATGTGCGAATTAGGGGCTGAATCGTTCGAAAATGAACAAAATTCGCTCAAAACGAGCAAAATTCGTGCAAAACGAGCAAAATTGTTCATTGTGGTGTTGAATTGTGCTCAGATAGGATAACTTAACATAACTAGATAGTACAGAGTCGAATTACAGCGGATATGTGCGACTTAGAGGCTGAATCGTGCGAAAATGAGCATAATTCGTTCATTACGAGCAAAATTGTTCATTGTGGTGTCGAATTGTGCTCAGTTACAATAACTTAACATAACTAGATAGTACAGAGTCGAATTACAGCGGATATGTGCGAATTAGAGTCTGAATCGTGCGAAAATGAGCATAATTCGTGCAAAACGAGCAAAATTGTTCATTGTGGTGTCGAATTGTGCTCAGATAGGATAACTTAACATAACTAGATAGAGCAGAGTCGAATTACAGCGGATATGTGCGAATTAGAGGCTGAATCGTGCGAAAATGAGCATAATTCGTGCAAAACGAGCAAAATTGTTCATTGTGGTGTCGAATTGTGCTCAGATAGGATAACTTAACATAACTAGATAGTACAGAGTCGAAATACAGCGGATATGTGCGAATTAGAGGCTGAATCGTGCGAAAATGAGCAAAATTCGTTCAAAACGAGCGAAATTCGTGCAAAACGAGCAAAATTGTTCATTGTGGTGTTGAATTGTGCTCAGATAGGATAACTTAACATAACTAGATAGTACAGAGTCGAATTACAGCGGATATGTGCGAATTAGAGGCTGAATCGTGCGAAAATGAGCATAATTCGTTCATTACGAGCAAAATTGTTCATTGTGGTGTCGAATTGTGCTCAGTTACGATAACTTAACATGACTGGATAGTACAGAGTTGAATTACAGCGGATATGTGCGAATTAGAGGCTGAATCGTGCGAAAATGAGCATAATTCGTTCAAAACGAGCAAAATTGTTCATTGTGGTGTTGAATTGTGCTCAGTTACGATAACTTAACATGACTGGATAGTACAGAGTCGAATTACAGCGGATATGTGCGAATTAGAGGCTGAATCGTGCGAAAATGAGCATAATTCGTGCCAAACGAGCAAAATTGTTCATTGTGGTGTTGAATTGTGCTCAGATAGGATAACTTAACATAACTAGATAGTACAGAGTCGAATTACAGCGGATATGTGCGAATTAGAGGCTGAATCGTGCGAAAATGAGCATAATTCGTGCAAAACGAGCAAAATTGTTCATTGTGGTGTCGAATTGTGCTCAGATAGGATAACTTAACATAACTAGATAGTACAGAGTCGAAATACAGCGGATATGTGCGAATTAGAGGCTGAATCGTTCGAAAATGAGCAAAATTCGTTCAAAACGAGCAAAATTCGTGCAAAACGAGCAAAATTGTTCATTGTGGTGTCGAATTGTGCTCAGTTACGATAACTTAACATAACTAGATAGTACAGAGTCGAATTACAGCGGATATGTGCGAATTAGAGGCTGAATCGTGCGAAAATGAGCATAATTCGTTCATTACGAGCAAAATTGTTCATTGTGGTGTCGAATTATGCTCAGTTACGATAACTTAACATAACTAGATAGTACAGAGTCGAATTGCAGCGGATATGTGCGAATTAGAGGCCGAATCGTGCGAAAATGAGCATAATTCGTGTAAAACGAGCAAAATTGTTCATTGTGGTGTCGAATTGTGCTCAGATAGGATAACTTAAAATAACTAGATAGTACAGAGTCGAAATACAGCGGATATGTGCGAATTAGGGGCTGAATCGTTCGAAAATGAACAAAATTCGCTCAAAACGAGCAAAATTCGTTCAAAACGAGCAAAATTGTTCATTGTGGTGTTGAATTGTGCTCAGTTACGATAACTTAACATGACTGGATAGTACAGAGTCGAATTACAGCGGATATGTGCGAATTAGAGGCTGAATCGTGCGAAAATGAGCATAATTCGTGCCAAACGAGCAAAATTGTTCATTGTGGTGTTGAATTGTGCTCAGATAGGATAACTTAACATAACTAGATAGTACAGAGTCGAATTACAGCGGATATGTGCGAATTAGAGGCTGAATCGTGCGAAAATGCGCATAATTCGTGCAAAACGAGCAAAATTGTTCATTGTGGTGTCGAATTGTGCTCAGATAGGATAACTTAACATAACTAGATAGTACAGAGTCGAAATACAGCGGATATGTGCGAATTAGAGGCTGAATCGTTCGAAAATGAGCAAAATTCGTTCAAAACGAGCAAAATTCGTGCAAAACGAGCAAAATTGTTCATTGTGGTGTCGAATTGTGCTCAGTTACGATAACTTAACATAACTAGATAGTACAGAGTCGAATTACAGCGGATATGTGCGAATTAGAGGCTGAATCGTGCGAAAATGAGCATAATTCGTTCATTACGAGCAAAATTGTTCATTGTGGTGTCGAATTATGCTCAGTTACGATAACTTAACATAACTAGATAGTACAGAGTCGAATTGCAGCGGATATGTGCGAATTAGAGGCCGAATCGTGCGAAAATGAGCATAATTCGTGTAAAACGAGCAAAATTGTTCATTGTGGTGTCGAATTGTGCTCAGATAGGATAACTTAAAATAACTAGATAGTACAGAGTCGAAATACAGCGGATATGTGCGAATTAGGGGCTGAATCGTTCGAAAATGAACAAAATTCGCTCAAAACGAGCAAAATTCGTGCAAAACGAGCAAAATTGTTCATTGTGGTGTTGAATTGTGCTCAGATAGGATAACTTAACATAACTAGATAGTACAGAGTCGAATTACAGCGGATATGTGCGACTTAGAGGCTGAATCGTGCGAAAATGAGCATAATTCGTTCATTACGAGCAAAATTGTTCATTGTGGTGTCGAATTGTGCTCAGTTACAATAACTTAACATAACTAGATAGTACAGAGTCGAATTACAGCGGATATGTGCGAATTAGAGTCTGAATCGTGCGAAAATGAGCATAATTCGTGCAAAACGAGCAAAATTGTTCATTGTGGTGTCGAATTGTGCTCAGATAGGATAACTTAACATAACTAGATAGAGCAGAGTCGAATTACAGCGGATATGTGCGAATTAGAGGCTGAATCGTGCGAAAATGAGCATAATTCGTGCAAAACGAGCAAAATTGTTCATTGTGGTGTCGAATTGTGCTCAGATAGGATAACTTAACATAACTAGATAGTACAGAGTCGAAATACAGCGGATATGTGCGAATTAGAGGCTGAATCGTTCGAAAATGAGCAAAATTCGTTCAAAACGAGCAAAATTCGTGCAAAACGAGCAAAATTGTTCATTGTGGTGACGAATTGTGCTCAGTTACGATAACTTAACATAACTAGATAGTACAGAGTCGAATTACAGCGGATATGTGCGAATTAGAGGCTGAATCGTGCGAAAATGAGCATAATTCGTTCATTACGAGAAAAATTGTTCATTGTGGTGTCGAATTGTGCTCAGTTACGATAACTTAACATAACTAGATAGTACAGAGTCGAATTGCAGCGGATATGTGCGAATTAGAGGCCGAATCGTGCGAAAATGAGCATAATTCGTGTAAAACGAGCCAAATTGTTCATTGTGGTGTCGAACTGTGCTCAGATAGGATAACTTAAAATAACTAGATAGTACAGAGTCGAATTGCAGCGGATATGTGCGAATTAGAGGCTGAATCGTTCGAAAATGAGCAAAATTCGTTCAAAACGAGCAAAATTCGTGCAAAACGAGCAAAATTGTTCATTGTGGTGTTGAATTGTGCTCATATAGGATAACATAACATAACTAGATAGAACAGAGTCGAATTACAGCGGATATGTGCGAATTAGAGGCTGAATCGTGCGAAAATGAGCATAATTCGTTCATTACGAGCAAAATTGTTCATTGTGGTGTCGAATTGTGCTCAGATACAATAACTTAACATAACTAGATAGTACAGAGTCGAATTACAGCGGATATGTGCGAATTAGAGTCTGAATCGTGCGAAAATGAGCATAATTCGTGCAAAACGAGCAAAATTGTTCATTGTGGTGTCGAATTGTGCTCAGATAGGATAACTTAACATAACTAGATAGTACAGAGTCGAAATACAGCGGATATGTGCGAATTAGAGGCTGAATCGTTCGAAAATGAGCAAAATTCGTTCAAAACGAGCAAAATTCGTGCAAAACGAGCAAAATTGTTCATTGTGGTGTCGAATTGTGCTCAGATACAATAACTTAACATAACTAGATAGAACAGAGTCGAATTACAGCGGATATGTGCGAATTAGAGGCTGAATCGTGCGAAAATGAGCGTAATTCGTTCATTACGAGCAAAATTGTTCATTGTGGTGTCGAATTGTGCTCAGATACAATAACTTAACATAACTAGATAGTACAGAGTCGAATTACAGCGGATATGTGCGAATTAGAGTCTGAATCGTGCGAAAATGAGCATAATTCGTGCAAAACGAGCAAAATTGTTCATTGTGGTGTCGAATTGTGCTCAGATAGGATAACTTAACATAACTAGATAGTACAGAGTCGAAATACAGCGGATATGTGCGAATTAGAGTCTGAATCGTGCGAAAATGAGCATAATTCGTGCAAAACGAGCAAAATTGTTCATTGTGGTGTCGAATTGTGCTCAGTTACAATAACTTAACATAACTAGATAGTACAGAGTCGAATTACAGCGGATATGTGCGAATTAGAGTCTGAATCGTGCGAAAATGAGCATAATTCGTGCAAAACGAGCAAAATTGTTCATTGTGGTGTCGAATTGTGCTCAGATAGGATAACTTAACATAACTAGATAGAGCAGAGTCGAATTACAGCGGATATGTGCGAATTAGAGGCTGAATCGTGCGAAAATGAGCATAATTCGTGCAAAACGAGCAAAATTGTTCATTGTGGTGTCGAATTGTGCTCAGATAGGATAACTTAACATAACTAGATAGTACAGAGTCGAAATACAGCGGATATGTGCGAATTAGAGGCTGAATCGTTCGAAAATGAGCAAAATTCGTTCAAAACGAGCAAAATTCGTGCAAAACGTGCAAAATTGTTCATTGTGGTGACGAATTGTGCTCAGTTACGATGACTTAACATAACTAGATAGTACAGAGTCGAATTACAGCGGATATGTGCGAATTAGAGGCTGAATCGTGCGAAAATGAGCATAATTCGTTCATTACGAGAAAAATTGTTCATTGTGGTGTCGAATTGTGCTCAGTTACGATAACTTAACATAACTAGATAGTACAGAGTCGAATTGCAGCGGATATGTGCGAATTAGAGGCCGAATCGTGCGAAAATGAGCATAATTCGTGTAAAACGAGCAAAATTGTTCATTGTGGTGTCGAATTGTGCTCAGATAGGATAACTTAAAATAACTAGATAGTACAGAGTCGAATTGCAGCGGATATGTGCGAATTAGAGGCTGAATCGTTCGAAAATGAGCAAAATTCGTTCAAAACGAGCAAAATTCGTGCAAAACGAGCAAAATTGTTCATTGTCGTGTTGAATTGTGCTCAGATAGGATAACTTAACATAACTAGATAGTACAGTGTCGAATTACAGCGGATATGTGCGAATTAGAGGCTGAATCGTGCGAAAATGAGCATAATTCATTCATTACGAGCAAAATTGTTCATTGTGGTGTCGAATTGTGCTCAGTTACGATAACTTAACATGACTAGATAGTACAGAGTCGAATTACAGCGGATATGTGCGAATTAGAGGCTGAATCGTTCGAAAATGAGCAAAATTCGTTCAAAACGAGCAAAATTCGTGCAAAACGAGCAAAATTGTTCATTGTGGTGTCGAATTGTGCTCAGATAGGATAACTTAACATAACTAGATAGTACAGAGTCGAATTACAGCGGATATGTGCGAATTAGAGGCTGAATCATGCGAAAATGAGCATAATTCGTTCATTACGAGCAAAATTGTTCATTGTGGTGTCGAATTGTGCTCAGTTACGATAACTTAACATGACTGGATAGTACAGAGTTGAATTACAGCGGATATGTGCGAATTAGAGGCTGAATCGTGCGAAAATGAGCATAATTCGTTCAAAACGAGCAAAATTGTTCATTGTGGTGTTGAATTGTGCTCAGTTACGATAACTTAACATGACTGGATAGTACAGAGTCGAATTACAGCGGATATGTGCGAATTAGAGGCTGAATCGTGCGAAAATGAGCATAATTCGTGCCAAACGAGCAAAATTGTTCATTGTGGTGTCGAATTGTGCTCAGTTACGATAACTTAACATGACTGGATAGTACAGAGTTGAATTACAGCGGATATGTGCGAATTAGAGGCTGAATCGTGCGAAAATGAGCAAAATTCGTGCAAAACGAGCAAAATTGTTCATTGTGGTGACGAATTGTGCTCAGTTACGATAACTTAACATAACTAGATAGTACAGAGTCGAATTACAGCGGATATGTGCGAATTAGAGGCTGAATCGTGCGAAAATGAGCATAATTCGTTCATTACGAGAAAAATTGTTCATTGTGGTGTCGAATTGTGCTCAGTTACGATAACTTAACATAACTAGATAGTACAGAGTCGAATTGCAGCGGATATGTGCGAATTAGAGGCCGAATCGTGCGAAAATGAGCATAATTCGTGTAAAACGAGCAAAATTGTTCATTGTGGTGTCGAATTGTGCTCAGATAGGATAACTTAAAATAACTAGATAGTACAGAGTCGAATTGCAGCGGATATGTGCGAATTAGAGGCTGAATCGTTCGAAAATGAGCAAAATTCGTTCAAAACGAGCAAAATTCGTGCAAAACGAGCAAAATTGTTCATTGTGGTGTTGAATTGTGCTCATATAGGATAACATAACATAACTAGATAGAACAGAGTCGAATTACAGCGGATATGTGCGAATTAGAGGCTGAATCGTGCGAAAATGAGCATAATTCGTTCATTACGAGCAAAATTGTTCATTGTGGTGTCGAATTGTGCTCAGATACAATAACTTAACATAACTAGATAGTACAGAGTCGAATTACAGCGGATATGTGCGAATTAGAGTCTGAATCGTGCGAAAATGAGCATAATTCGTGCAAAACGAGCAAAATTGTTCATTGTGGTGTCGAATTGTGCTCAGATAGGATAACTTAACATAACTAGATAGTACAGAGTCGAAATACAGCGGATATGTGCGAATTAGAGGCTGAATCGTTCGAAAATGAGCAAAATTCGTTCAAAACGAGCAAAATTCGTGCAAAACGAGCAAAATTGTTCATTGTGGTGTCGAATTGTGCTCAGATACAATAACTTAACATAACTAGATAGAACAGAGTCGAATTACAGCGGATATGTGCGAATTAGAGGCTGAATCGTGCGAAAATGAGCATAATTCGTTCATTACGAGCAAAATTGTTCATTGTGGTGTCGAATTGTGCTCAGATACAATAACTTAACATAACTAGATAGTACAGAGTCGAATTACAGCGGATATGTGCGAATTAGAGTCTGAATCGTGCGAAAATGAGCATAATTCGTGCAAAACGAGCAAAATTGTTCATTGTGGTGTCGAATTGTGCTCAGATAGTATAACTTAACATAACTAGATAGTACAGAGTCGAAATACAGCGGATATGTGCGAATTAGAGTCTGAATCGTGCGAAAATGAGCATAATTCGTGCAAAACGAGCAAAATTGTTCATTGTGGTGTCGAATTGTGCTCAGTTACAATAACTTAACATAACTAGATAGTACAGAGTCGAATTACAGCGGATATGTGCGAATTAGAGTCTGAATCGTGCGAAAATGAGCATAATTCGTGCAAAACGAGCAAAATTGTTCATTGTGGTGTCGAATTGTGCTCAGATAGGATAACTTAACATAACTAGATAGAGCAGAGTCGAATTACAGCGGATATGTGCGAATTAGAGGCTGAATCGTGCGAAAATGAGCATAATTCGTGCAAAACGAGCAAAATTGTTCATTGTGGTGTCGAATTGTGCTCAGATAGGATAACTTAACATAACTAGATAGTACAGAGTCGAAATACAGCGGATATGTGCGAATTAGAGGCTGAATCGTTCGAAAATGAGCAAAATTCGTTCAAAACGAGCAAAATTCGTGCAAAACGTGCAAAATTGTTCATTGTGGTGACGAATTGTGCTCAGTTACGATGACTTAACATAACTAGATAGTACAGAGTCGAATTACAGCGGATATGTGCGAATTAGAGGCTGAATCGTGCGAAAATGAGCATAATTCGTTCATTACGAGAAAAATTGTTCATTGTGGTGTCGAATTGTGCTCAGTTACGATAACTTAACATAACTAGATAGTACAGAGTCGAATTGCAGCGGATATGTGCGAATTAGAGGCCGAATCGTGCGAAAATGAGCATAATTCGTGTAAAACGAGCAAAATTGTTCATTGTGGTGTCGAATTGTGCTCAGATAGGATAACTTAAAATAACTAGATAGTACAGAGTCGAATTGCAGCGGATATGTGCGAATTAGAGGCTGAATCGTTCGAAAATGAGCAAAATTCGTTCAAAACGAGCAAAATTCGTGCAAAACGAGCAAAATTGTTCATTGTCGTGTTGAATTGTGCTCAGATAGGATAACTTAACATAACTAGATAGTACAGTGTCGAATTACAGCGGATATGTGCGAATTAGAGGCTGAATCGTGCGAAAATGAGCATAATTCATTCATTACGAGCAAAATTGTTCATTGTGGTGTCGAATTGTGCTCAGTTACGATAACTTAACATAACTAGATAGTACAGAGTCGAATTACAGCGGATATGTGCGAATTAGAGGCTGAATCGTGCGAAAATGAGCATAATTCGTGCAAAACGAGCAAAATTGTTCATTGTGGTGTTGAATTGTGCTCAGATAGGATAACTTAACATAACTAGATAGTACAGAGTCGAATTACAGCGGATATGTGCGACTTAGAGGCTGAATCGTGCGAAAATGAGCATAATTCGTTCATTACGAGCAAAATTGTTCATTGTGGTGTCGAATTGTGCTCAGTTACAATAACTTAACATAACTAGATAGTACAGAGTCGAATTACAGCGGATATGTGCGAATTAGAGTCTGAATCGTGCGAAAATGAGCATAATTCGTGCAAAACGAGCAAAATTGTTCATTGTGGTGTCGAATTGTGCTCAGATAGGATAACTTAACATAACTAGATAGAGCAGAGTCGAATTACAGCGGATATGTGCGAATTAGAGGCTGAATCGTGCGAAAATGAGCATAATTCGTGCAAAACGAGCAAAATTGTTCATTGTGGTGTCGAATTGTGCTCAGATAGGATAACTTAACATAACTAGATAGTACAGAGTCGAAATACAGCGGATATGTGCGAATTAGAGGCTGAATCGTTCGAAAATGAGCAAAATTCGTTCAAAACGAGCAAAATTCGTGCAAAACGAGCAAAATTGTTCATTGTGGTGACGAATTGTGCTCAGTTACGATAACTTAACATAACTAGATAGTACAGAGTCGAATTACAGCGGATATGTGCGAATTAGAGGCTGAATCGTGCGAAAATGAGCATAATTCGTTCATTACGAGAAAAATTGTTCATTGTGGTGTCGAATTGTGCTCAGTTACGATAACTTAACATAACTAGATAGTACAGAGTCGAATTGCAGCGGATATGTGCGAATTAGAGGCCGAATCGTGCGAAAATGAGCATAATTCGTGTAAAACGAGCAAAATTGTTCATTGTGGTGTCGAATTGTGCTCAGATAGGATAACTTAAAATAACTAGATAGTACAGAGTCGAATTGCAGCGGATATGTGCGAATTAGAGGCTGAATCGTTCGAAAATGAGCAAAATTCGTTCAAAACGAGCAAAATTCGTGCAAAACGAGCAAAATTGTTCATTCTGGTGTCGAATTGTGCTCAGATAGGATAACTTAACATAACTAGATAGTACAGAGTCGAAATACAGCGGATATGTGCGAATTAGAGGCTGAATCGTTCGAAAATGAGCAAAATTCGTTCAAAACGAGCAAAATTCGTGCAAAACGAGCAAAATTGTTCATTGTGGTGTTGAATTGTGCTCAGTTACGATACCCTAACATGACTAGATAGTACAGAGTCAAATTACAACGGATATGTGCGAATTAGAGGCTGAATCGTGCGAAAATGAGCATAATTCGTTCAAAACGAGCAAAATTGTTCATTGTGGTGTTGAATTGTGCTCAGTTACGATAACTTAACATGACTAGATAGTACAGAGTCGAATTACAGCGGATATGTGCGAATTAGAGGCTGAATCGTGCGAAAATGAGCAAAATTCGTTCAAAACGAGCAAAATTCGTGCAAAACGAGCAAAATTGCTCATTGTGGTGTTGAATTGTGCTCAGATAGGATAACTTAACATAACTAGATAGTGCAGAGTCGAATTACAGCGGATATGTGCGAATTAGAGGCTGAATCGTGCGAAAATGAGCATAATTCGTTCATTACGAGCAAAATTGTTCATTGTGGTGTTGAATTGTGCTCAGTTACGATAACTTAACATAACTAGATAGTACAGAGTCGAATTATAGCGGATATGTGCGAATTACAGGCTGAATCGTGCGAAAATGATCATAATTCGTGCAAAACGAGCAAAATTGTTCATTGTGGTGTCGAATTGTGCTCAGATAGGATAACTTAACATAACTAGATAGTACAGAGTCGAATTACAGCGGATATGTGCGAATTAGAGGCTGAATCATGCGAAAATGAGCATAATTCGTTCATTACGAGCAAAATTGTTCATTGTGGTGTCGAATTGTGCTCAGTTACGATAACTTAACATGACTGGATAGTACAGAGTTGAATTACAGCGGATATGTGCGAATTAGAGGCCGAATCGTGCGAAAATGAGCATAATTCGTGTAAAACGAGCAAAATTGTTCATTGTGGTGTCGAATTGTGCTCAGATAGGATAACTTAAAATAACTAGATAGTACAGAGTCGAAATACAGCGGATATGTGCGAATTAGAGGCTGAATCGTTCGAAAATGAGCAAAATTCGTTCAAAACGAGCAAAATTCGTGCAAAACGAGCAAAATTGTTCATTGTGGTGTTGAATTGTGCTCAGTTACGATAACTTAACATGACTAGATAGTACAGAGTCAAATTACAACGGATATGTGCGAATTAGAGGCTGAATCGTGCGAAAATGAGCATAATTCGTTCAAAACGAGCAAAATTGTTCATTGTGGTGTTGAATTGTGCTCAGTTACGATAACTTAACATGACTAGATAGTACAGAATCGAATTACAGCGGATATGTGCGAATTAGAGGCTGAATCGTTCGAAAATGAGCAAAATTCGTTCAAAACGAGCAAAATTCGTGCAAAACGTGCAAAATTGTTCATTCTGGTGTCGAATTGTGCTCATATAGGATAACATAACATAACTAGATAGAACAGAGTCGAATTACAGCGGATATGTGCGAATTAGAGGCTGAATCGTGCGAAAATGAGCATAATTCGTTCATTACGAGCAAAATTGTTCATTGTGGTGTCGAATTGTGCTCAGATACAATAACTTAACATAACTAGATAGTACAGAGTCGAATTACAGCGGATATGTGCGAATTAGAGTCTGAATCGTGCGAAAATGAGCATAATTCGTGCAAAACGAGCAAAATTGTTCATTGTGGTGTCGAATTGTGCTCAGATAGGATAACTTAACATAACTAGATAGTACAGAGTCGAAATACAGCGGATATGTGCGAATTAGAGGCTGAATCGTTCGAAAATGAGCAAAATTCGTTCAAAACGAGCAAAATTCGTGCAAAACGAGCAAAATTGTTCATTGTGGTGTCGAATTGTGCTCAGATACAATAACTTAACATAACTAGATAGAACAGAGTCGAATTACAGCGGATATGTGCGAATTAGAGGCTGAATCGTGCGAAAATGAGCATAATTCGTTCATTACGAGCAAAATTGTTCATTGTGGTGTCGAATTGTGCTCAGATACAATAACTTAACATAACTAGATAGTACAGAGTCGAATTACAGCGGATATGTGCGAATTAGAGTCTGAATCGTGCGAAAATGAGCATAATTCGTGCAAAACGAGCAAAATTGTTCATTGTGGTGTCGAATTGTGCTCAGATAGGATAACTTAACATAACTAGATAGTACAGAGTCGAAATACAGCGGATATGTGCGAATTAGAGTCTGAATCGTGCGAAAATGAGCATAATTCGTGCAAAACGAGCAAAATTGTTCATTGTGGTGTCGAATTGTGCTCAGTTACAATAACTTAACATAACTAGATAGTACAGAGTCGAATTACAGCGGATATGTGCGAATTAGAGTCTGAATCGTGCGAAAATGAGCATAATTCGTGCAAAACGAGCAAAATTGTTCATTGTGGTGTCGAATTGTGCTCAGATAGGATAACTTAACATAACTAGATAGAGCAGAGTCGAATTACAGCGGATATGTGCGAATTAGAGGCTGAATCGTGCGAAAATGAGCATAATTCGTGCAAAACGAGCAAAATTGTTCATTGTGGTGTCGAATTGTGCTCAGATAGGATAACTTAACATAACTAGATAGTACAGAGTCGAAATACAGCGGATATGTGCGAATTAGAGGCTGAATCGTTCGAAAATGAGCAAAATTCGTTCAAAACGAGCAAAATTCGTGCAAAACGTGCAAAATTGTTCATTGTGGTGACGAATTGTGCTCAGTTACGATGACTTAACATAACTAGATAGTACAGAGTCGAATTACAGCGGATATGTGCGAATTAGAGGCTGAATCGTGCGAAAATGAGCATAATTCGTTCATTACGAGAAAAATTGTTCATTGTGGTGTCGAATTGTGCTCAGTTACGATAACTTAACATAACTAGATAGTACAGAGTCGAATTGCAGCGGATATGTGCGAATTAGAGGCCGAATCGTGCGAAAATGAGCATAATTCGTGTAAAACGAGCAAAATTGTTCATTGTGGTGTCGAATTGTGCTCAGATAGGATAACTTAAAATAACTAGATAGTACAGAGTCGAATTGCAGCGGATATGTGCGAATTAGAGGCTGAATCGTTCGAAAATGAGCAAAATTCGTTCAAAACGAGCAAAATTCGTGCAAAACGAGCAAAATTGTTCATTGTCGTGTTGAATTGTGCTCAGATAGGATAACTTAACATAACTAGATAGTACAGTGTCGAATTACAGCGGATATGTGCGAATTAGAGGCTGAATCGTGCGAAAATGAGCATAATTCATTCATTACGAGCAAAATTGTTCATTGTGGTGTCGAATTGTGCTCAGTTACGATAACTTAACATGACTAGATAGTACAGAGTCGAATTACAGCGGATATGTGCGAATTAGAGGCTGAATCGTTCGAAAATGAGCAAAATTCGTTCAAAACGAGCAAAATTCGTGCAAAACGAGCAAAATTGTTCATTGTGGTGTCGAATTGTGCTCAGATAGGATAACTTAACATAACTAGATAGTACAGAGTCGAATTACAGCGGATATGTGCGAATTAGAGGCTGAATCATGCGAAAATGAGCATAATTCGTTCATTACGAGCAAAATTGTTCATTGTGGTGTCGAATTGTGCTCAGTTACGATAACTTAACATGACTGGATAGTACAGAGTTGAATTACAGCGGATATGTGCGAATTAGAGGCTGAATCGTGCGAAAATGAGCATAATTCGTTCAAAACGAGCAAAATTGTTCATTGTGGTGTTGAATTGTGCTCAGTTACGATAACTTAACATGACTGGATAGTACAGAGTCGAATTACAGCGGATATGTGCGAATTAGAGGCTGAATCGTGCGAAAATGAGCATAATTCGTGCCAAACGAGCAAAATTGTTCATTGTGGTGTTGAATTGTGCTCAGATAGGATAACTTAACATAACTAGATAGTACAGAGTCGAATTACAGCGGATATGTGCGAATTAGAGGCTGAATCGTGGGAAAATGAGCATAATTCGTGCAAAACGAGCAAAATTGTTCATTGTGGTGTCGAATTGTGCTCAGATAGGATAACTTAACATAACTAGATAGTACAGAGTCGAAATACAGCGGATATGTGCGAATTAGAGGCTGAATCGTTCGAAAATGAGCAAAATTCGTTCAAAACGAGCAAAATTCGTGCAAAACGAGCAAAATTGTTCATTGTGGTGTCGAATTGTGCTCAGTTACGATAACTTAACATAACTAGATAGTACAGAGTCGAATTACAGCGGATATGTGCGAATTAGAGGCTGAATCGTGCGAAAATGAGCATAATTCGTTCATTACGAGCAAAATTGTTCATTGTGGTGTCGAATTGTGCTCAGTTACGATAACTTAACATGACTAGATAGTACAGAGTCGAATTACAGCGGATATGTGCGAACTAGAGGCTGAATCTTGCGAAAATGAGCATAATTCGTGCAAAACGAGCAAAATTGTTCATTCTGGTGTCGAATTGTGCTCAGATAGGATAACTTAACATAACTAGATAGTACAGAGTCGAATTACAGCGGATATGTGCGAATTAGAGGCTGAATCGTGCGAAAATGAGCATAATTCGTTCAAAACGAGCAAAATTGTTCATTGTGGTGTCGAATTGTGCTCAGATAGGATAACTTAACATAACTAGATAGTACAGAGTCGAATTACAGCGGATATGTGCGAATTAGAGGCTGAATCGTGCGAAAATGAGCATAATTCGTTCAAAACGAGCAAAATTGTTCATTGTGGTGTCGAATTGTGCTCAGTTACGATAACTTAACATAACTAGATAGTACAGAGTCGAATTGCAGCGGATATGTGCGAATTAGAGGCCGAATCGTGCGAAAATGAGCATAATTCGTGTAAAACGAGCAAAATTGTTCA
The DNA here is from genome assembly GCF_050947335.1 of Megachile rotundata. Taxonomy (NCBI): domain Eukaryota; kingdom Metazoa; phylum Arthropoda; class Insecta; order Hymenoptera; family Megachilidae; genus Megachile; species Megachile rotundata. The sequence continues at coordinate 45,854 of NW_027473518.1, read as the reverse complement.
TTGTGGTGTCGAATTGTGCTCAGATAGGATAACTTAAAATAACTAGATAGTACAGAGTCGAAATACAGCGGATATGTGCGAATTAGGGGCTGAATCGTTCGAAAATGAGCAAAATTCGCTCAAAACGAGCAAAATTCGTGCAAAACGAGCAAAATTGTTCATTGTGGTGTTGAATTGTGCTCAGATAGGATAACTTAACATAACTAGATAGTACAGAGTCGAATTACAGCGGATATGTGCGAATTAGAGGCTGAATCGTGCGAAAATGAGCATAATTCGTGCAAAACGAGCAAAATTGTTCATTGTGGTGTCGAATTGTGCTCAGTTACAATAACTTAACATAACTAGATAGTACAGAGTCGAATTGCAGCGGATATGTGCGAATTAGAGTCTGAATCGTGCGAAAATGAGCATAATTCGTGCAAAACGAGCAAAATTGTTCATTGTGGTGTCGAATTGTGCTCAGATAGGATAACTTAACATAACTAGATAGTACAGAGTCGAAATACAGCGGATATGTGCGAATTAGAGGCTGAATCGTTCGAAAATGAGCAAAATTCGTTCAAAACGAGCAAAATTCGTGCAAAACGAGCAAAATTGTTCATTGTGGTGTTGAATTGTGCTCATATAGGATAACATAACATAACTAGATAGAACAGAGTCGAATTACAGCGGATATGTGCGAATTAGAGGCTGAATCGTGCGAAAATGAGCATAATTCGTTCATTACGAGCAAAATTGTTCATTGTGGTGTCGAATTGTGCTCAGATACAATAACTTAACATAACTAGATAGTACAGAGTCGAAATACAGCGGATATGTGCGAATTAGAGTCTGAATCGTGCGAAAATGAGCATAATTCGTGCAAAACGAGCAAAATTGTTCATTGTGGTGTCGAATTGTGCTCAGTTACAATAACTTAACATAACTAGATAGTACAGAGTCGAATTACAGCGGATATGTGCGAATTAGAGTCTGAATCGTGCGAAAATGAGCATAATTCGTGCAAAACGAGCAAAATTGTTCATTGTGGTGTCGAATTGTGCTCAGATAGGATAACTTAACATAACTAGATAGAGCAGAGTCGAATTACAGCGGATATGTGCGAATTAGAGGCTGAATCGTGCGAAAATGAGCATAATTCGTGCAAAACGAGCAAAATTGTTCATTGTGGTGTCGAATTGTGCTCAGATAGGATAACTTAACATAACTAGATAGTACAGAGTCGAAATACAGCGGATATGTGCGAATTAGAGGCTGAATCGTTCGAAAATGAGCAAAATTCGTTCAAAACGAGCAAAATTCGTGCAAAACGAGCAAAATTGTTCATTGTGGTGACGAATTGTGCTCAGTTACGATGACTTAACATAACTAGATAGTACAGAGTCGAATTACAGCGGATATGTGCGAATTAGAGGCTGAATCGTGCGAAAATGAGCATAATTCGTTCATTACGAGAAAAATTGTTCATTGTGGTGTCGAATTGTGCTCAGTTACGATAACTTAACATAACTAGATAGTACAGAGTCGAATTGCAGCGGATATGTGCGAATTAGAGGCCGAATCGTGCGAAAATGAGCATAATTCGTGTAAAACGAGCAAAATTGTTCATTGTGGTGTCGAATTGTGCTCAGATAGGATAACTTAAAATAACTAGATAGTACAGAGTCGAATTGCAGCGGATATGTGCGAATTAGAGGCTGAATCGTTCGAAAATGAGCAAAATTCGTTCAAAACGAGCAAAATTCGTGCAAAACGAGCAAAATTGTTCATTCTGGTGTCGAATTGTGCTCAGATAGGATAACTTAACATAACTAGATAGTACAGAGTCGAAATACAGCGGATATGTGCGAATTAGAGGCTGAATCGTTCGAAAATGAGCAAAATTCGTTCAAAACGAGCAAAATTCGTGCAAAACGAGCAAAATTGTTCATTGTGGTGTTGAATTGTGCTCAGTTACGATACCCTAACATGACTAGATAGTACAGAGTCAAATTACAACGGATATGTGCGAATTAGAGGCTGAATCGTGCGAAAATGAGCATAATTCGTTCAAAACGAGCAAAATTGTTCATTGTGGTGTTGAATTGTGCTCAGTTACGATAACTTAACATGACTAGATAGTACAGAGTCGAATTACAGCGGATATGTGCGAATTAGAGGCTGAATCGTGCGAAAATGAGCAAAATTCGTTCAAAACGAGCAAAATTCGTGCAAAACGAGCAAAATTGCTCATTGTGGTGTTGAATTGTGCTCAGATAGGATAACTTAACATAACTAGATAGTGCAGAGTCGAATTACAGCGGATATGTGCGAATTAGAGGCTGAATCGTGCGAAAATGAGCATAATTCGTTCATTACGAGCAAAATTGTTCATTGTGGTGTTGAATTGTGCTCAGTTACGATAACTTAACATAACTAGATAGTACAGAGTCGAATTATAGCGGATATGTGCGAATTACAGGCTGAATCGTGCGAAAATGATCATAATTCGTGCAAAACGAGCAAAATTGTTCATTGTGGTGTCGAATTGTGCTCAGATAGGATAACTTAACATAACTAGATAGTACAGAGTCGAATTACAGCGGATATGTGCGAATTAGAGGCTGAATCATGCGAAAATGAGCATAATTCGTTCATTACGAGCAAAATTGTTCATTGTGGTGTCGAATTGTGCTCAGTTACGATAACTTAACATGACTGGATAGTACAGAGTTGAATTACAGCGGATATGTGCGAATTAGAGGCCGAATCGTGCGAAAATGAGCATAATTCGTGTAAAACGAGCAAAATTGTTCATTGTGGTGTCGAATTGTGCTCAGATAGGATAACTTAAAATAACTAGATAGTACAGAGTCGAAATACAGCGGATATGTGCGAATTAGAGGCTGAATCGTTCGAAAATGAGCAAAATTCGTTCAAAACGAGCAAAATTCGTGCAAAACGAGCAAAATTGTTCATTGTGGTGTTGAATTGTGCTCAGTTACGATAACTTAACATGACTAGATAGTACAGAGTCAAATTACAACGGATATGTGCGAATTAGAGGCTGAATCGTGCGAAAATGAGCATAATTCGTTCAAAACGAGCAAAATTGTTCATTGTGGTGTTGAATTGTGCTCAGTTACGATAACTTAACATGACTAGATAGTACAGAATCGAATTACAGCGGATATGTGCGAATTAGAGGCTGAATCGTTCGAAAATGAGCAAAATTCGTTCAAAACGAGCAAAATTCGTGCAAAACGTGCAAAATTGTTCATTCTGGTGTCGAATTGTGCTCATATAGGATAACATAACATAACTAGATAGAACAGAGTCGAATTACAGCGGATATGTGCGAATTAGAGGCTGAATCGTGCGAAAATGAGCATAATTCGTTCATTACGAGCAAAATTGTTCATTGTGGTGTCGAATTGTGCTCAGATACAATAACTTAACATAACTAGATAGTACAGAGTCGAATTACAGCGGATATGTGCGAATTAGAGTCTGAATCGTGCGAAAATGAGCATAATTCGTGCAAAACGAGCAAAATTGTTCATTGTGGTGTCGAATTGTGCTCAGATAGGATAACTTAACATAACTAGATAGTACAGAGTCGAAATACAGCGGATATGTGCGAATTAGAGGCTGAATCGTTCGAAAATGAGCAAAATTCGTTCAAAACGAGCAAAATTCGTGCAAAACGAGCAAAATTGTTCATTGTGGTGTCGAATTGTGCTCAGATACAATAACTTAACATAACTAGATAGAACAGAGTCGAATTACAGCGGATATGTGCGAATTAGAGGCTGAATCGTGCGAAAATGAGCATAATTCGTTCATTACGAGCAAAATTGTTCATTGTGGTGTCGAATTGTGCTCAGATACAATAACTTAACATAACTAGATAGTACAGAGTCGAATTACAGCGGATATGTGCGAATTAGAGTCTGAATCGTGCGAAAATGAGCATAATTCGTGCAAAACGAGCAAAATTGTTCATTGTGGTGTCGAATTGTGCTCAGATAGGATAACTTAACATAACTAGATAGTACAGAGTCGAAATACAGCGGATATGTGCGAATTAGAGTCTGAATCGTGCGAAAATGAGCATAATTCGTGCAAAACGAGCAAAATTGTTCATTGTGGTGTCGAATTGTGCTCAGTTACAATAACTTAACATAACTAGATAGTACAGAGTCGAATTACAGCGGATATGTGCGAATTAGAGTCTGAATCGTGCGAAAATGAGCATAATTCGTGCAAAACGAGCAAAATTGTTCATTGTGGTGTCGAATTGTGCTCAGATAGGATAACTTAACATAACTAGATAGAGCAGAGTCGAATTACAGCGGATATGTGCGAATTAGAGGCTGAATCGTGCGAAAATGAGCATAATTCGTGCAAAACGAGCAAAATTGTTCATTGTGGTGTCGAATTGTGCTCAGATAGGATAACTTAACATAACTAGATAGTACAGAGTCGAAATACAGCGGATATGTGCGAATTAGAGGCTGAATCGTTCGAAAATGAGCAAAATTCGTTCAAAACGAGCAAAATTCGTGCAAAACGTGCAAAATTGTTCATTGTGGTGACGAATTGTGCTCAGTTACGATGACTTAACATAACTAGATAGTACAGAGTCGAATTACAGCGGATATGTGCGAATTAGAGGCTGAATCGTGCGAAAATGAGCATAATTCGTTCATTACGAGAAAAATTGTTCATTGTGGTGTCGAATTGTGCTCAGTTACGATAACTTAACATAACTAGATAGTACAGAGTCGAATTGCAGCGGATATGTGCGAATTAGAGGCCGAATCGTGCGAAAATGAGCATAATTCGTGTAAAACGAGCAAAATTGTTCATTGTGGTGTCGAATTGTGCTCAGATAGGATAACTTAAAATAACTAGATAGTACAGAGTCGAATTGCAGCGGATATGTGCGAATTAGAGGCTGAATCGTTCGAAAATGAGCAAAATTCGTTCAAAACGAGCAAAATTCGTGCAAAACGAGCAAAATTGTTCATTGTCGTGTTGAATTGTGCTCAGATAGGATAACTTAACATAACTAGATAGTACAGTGTCGAATTACAGCGGATATGTGCGAATTAGAGGCTGAATCGTGCGAAAATGAGCATAATTCATTCATTACGAGCAAAATTGTTCATTGTGGTGTCGAATTGTGCTCAGTTACGATAACTTAACATGACTAGATAGTACAGAGTCGAATTACAGCGGATATGTGCGAATTAGAGGCTGAATCGTTCGAAAATGAGCAAAATTCGTTCAAAACGAGCAAAATTCGTGCAAAACGAGCAAAATTGTTCATTGTGGTGTCGAATTGTGCTCAGATAGGATAACTTAACATAACTAGATAGTACAGAGTCGAATTACAGCGGATATGTGCGAATTAGAGGCTGAATCATGCGAAAATGAGCATAATTCGTTCATTACGAGCAAAATTGTTCATTGTGGTGTCGAATTGTGCTCAGTTACGATAACTTAACATGACTGGATAGTACAGAGTTGAATTACAGCGGATATGTGCGAATTAGAGGCTGAATCGTGCGAAAATGAGCATAATTCGTTCAAAACGAGCAAAATTGTTCATTGTGGTGTTGAATTGTGCTCAGTTACGATAACTTAACATGACTGGATAGTACAGAGTCGAATTACAGCGGATATGTGCGAATTAGAGGCTGAATCGTGCGAAAATGAGCATAATTCGTGCCAAACGAGCAAAATTGTTCATTGTGGTGTTGAATTGTGCTCAGATAGGATAACTTAACATAACTAGATAGTACAGAGTCGAATTACAGCGGATATGTGCGAATTAGAGGCTGAATCGTGGGAAAATGAGCATAATTCGTGCAAAACGAGCAAAATTGTTCATTGTGGTGTCGAATTGTGCTCAGATAGGATAACTTAACATAACTAGATAGTACAGAGTCGAAATACAGCGGATATGTGCGAATTAGAGGCTGAATCGTTCGAAAATGAGCAAAATTCGTTCAAAACGAGCAAAATTCGTGCAAAACGAGCAAAATTGTTCATTGTGGTGTCGAATTGTGCTCAGTTACGATAACTTAACATAACTAGATAGTACAGAGTCGAATTACAGCGGATATGTGCGAATTAGAGGCTGAATCGTGCGAAAATGAGCATAATTCGTTCATTACGAGCAAAATTGTTCATTGTGGTGTCGAATTGTGCTCAGTTACGATAACTTAACATGACTAGATAGTACAGAGTCGAATTACAGCGGATATGTGCGAACTAGAGGCTGAATCTTGCGAAAATGAGCATAATTCGTGCAAAACGAGCAAAATTGTTCATTCTGGTGTCGAATTGTGCTCAGATAGGATAACTTAACATAACTAGATAGTACAGAGTCGAATTACAGCGGATATGTGCGAATTAGAGGCTGAATCGTGCGAAAATGAGCATAATTCGTTCAAAACGAGCAAAATTGTTCATTGTGGTGTCGAATTGTGCTCAGATAGGATAACTTAACATAACTAGATAGTACAGAGTCGAATTACAGCGGATATGTGCGAATTAGAGGCTGAATCGTGCGAAAATGAGCATAATTCGTTCAAAACGAGCAAAATTGTTCATTGTGGTGTCGAATTGTGCTCAGTTACGATAACTTAACATAACTAGATAGTACAGAGTCGAATTGCAGCGGATATGTGCGAATTAGAGGCCGAATCGTGCGAAAATGAGCATAATTCGTGTAAAACGAGCAAAATTGTTCATTGTGGTGTCGAATTGTGCTCAGATAGGATAACTTAAAATAACTAGATAGTACAGAGTCGAAATACAGCGGATATGTGCGAATTAGGGGCTGAATCGTTCGAAAATGAGCAAAATTCGCTCAAAACGAGCAAAATTCGTGCAAAACGAGCAAAATTGTTCATTGTGGTGTTGAATTGTGCTCAGATAGGATAACTTAACATAACTAGATAGTACAGAGTCGAATTACAGCGGATATGTGCGAATTAGAGGCTGAATCGTGCGAAAATGAGCATAATTCGTGCAAAACGAGCAAAATTGTTCATTGTGGTGTCGAATTGTGCTCAGTTACAATAACTTAACATAACTAGATAGTACAGAGTCGAATTGCAGCGGATATGTGCGAATTAGAGTCTGAATCGTGCGAAAATGAGCATAATTCGTGCAAAACGAGCAAAATTGTTCATTGTGGTGTCGAATTGTGCTCAGATAGGATAACTTAACATAACTAGATAGTACAGAGTCGAAATACAGCGGATATGTGCGAATTAGAGGCTGAATCGTTCGAAAATGAGCAAAATTCGTTCAAAACGAGCAAAATTCGTGCAAAACGAGCAAAATTGTTCATTGTGGTGTTGAATTGTGCTCATATAGGATAACATAACATAACTAGATAGAACAGAGTCGAATTACAGCGGATATGTGCGAATTAGAGGCTGAATCGTGCGAAAATGAGCATAATTCGTTCATTACGAGCAAAATTGTTCATTGTGGTGTCGAATTGTGCTCAGATACAATAACTTAACATAACTAGATAGTACAGAGTCGAAATACAGCGGATATGTGCGAATTAGAGTCTGAATCGTGCGAAAATGAGCATAATTCGTGCAAAACGAGCAAAATTGTTCATTGTGGTGTCGAATTGTGCTCAGTTACAATAACTTAACATAACTAGATAGTACAGAGTCGAATTACAGCGGATATGTGCGAATTAGAGTCTGAATCGTGCGAAAATGAGCATAATTCGTGCAAAACGAGCAAAATTGTTCATTGTGGTGTCGAATTGTGCTCAGATAGGATAACTTAACATAACTAGATAGAGCAGAGTCGAATTACAGCGGATATGTGCGAATTAGAGGCTGAATCGTGCGAAAATGAGCATAATTCGTGCAAAACGAGCAAAATTGTTCATTGTGGTGTCGAATTGTGCTCAGATAGGATAACTTAACATAACTAGATAGTACAGAGTCGAAATACAGCGGATATGTGCGAATTAGAGGCTGAATCGTTCGAAAATGAGCAAAATTCGTTCAAAACGAGCAAAATTCGTGCAAAACGTGCAAAATTGTTCATTGTGGTGACGAATTGTGCTCAGTTACGATGACTTAACATAACTAGATAGTACAGAGTCGAATTACAGCGGATATGTGCGAATTAGAGGCTGAATCGTGCGAAAATGAGCATAATTCGTTCATTACGAGAAAAATTGTTCATTGTGGTGTCGAATTGTGCTCAGTTACGATAACTTAACATAACTAGATAGTACAGAGTCGAATTGCAGCGGATATGTGCGAATTAGAGGCCGAATCGTGCGAAAATGAGCATAATTCGTGTAAAACGAGCAAAATTGTTCATTGTGGTGTCGAATTGTGCTCAGATAGGATAACTTAAAATAACTAGATAGTACAGAGTCGAATTGCAGCGGATATGTGCGAATTAGAGGCTGAATCGTTCGAAAATGAGCAAAATTCGTTCAAAACGAGCAAAATTCGTGCAAAACGAGCAAAATTGTTCATTGTCGTGTTGAATTGTGCTCAGATAGGATAACTTAACATAACTAGATAGTACAGTGTCGAATTACAGCGGATATGTGCGAATTAGAGGCTGAATCGTGCGAAAATGAGCATAATTCATTCATTACGAGCAAAATTGTTCATTGTGGTGTCGAATTGTGCTCAGTTACGATAACTTAACATGACTAGATAGTACAGAGTCGAATTACAGCGGATATGTGCGAATTAGAGGCTGAATCGTTCGAAAATGAGCAAAATTCGTTCAAAACGAGCAAAATTCGTGCAAAACGAGCAAAATTGTTCATTGTGGTGTCGAATTGTGCTCAGATAGGATAACTTAACATAACTAGATAGTACAGAGTCGAATTACAGCGGATATGTGCGAATTAGAGGCTGAATCATGCGAAAATGAGCATAATTCGTTCATTACGAGCAAAATTGTTCATTGTGGTGTCGAATTGTGCTCAGTTACGATAACTTAACATGACTGGATAGTACAGAGTTGAATTACAGCGGATATGTGCGAATTAGAGGCTGATCGTGCGAAAATGAGCATAATTCGTTCAAAACGAGCAAAATTGTTCATTGTGGTGTTGAATTGTGCTCAGTTACGATAACTTAACATGACTGGATAGTACAGAGTCGAATTACAGCGGATATGTGCGAATTAGAGGCTGAATCGTGCGAAAATGAGCATAATTCGTGCCAAACGAGCAAAATTGTTCATTGTGGTGTTGAATTGTGCTCAGATAGGATAACTTAACATAACTAGATAGTACAGAGTCGAATTACAGCGGATATGTGCGAATTAGAGGCTGAATCGTGGGAAAATGAGCATAATTCGTGCAAAACGAGCAAAATTGTTCATTGTGGTGTCGAATTGTGCTCAGATAGGATAACTTAACATAACTAGATAGTACAGAGTCGAAATACAGCGGATATGTGCGAATTAGAGGCTGAATCGTTCGAAAATGAGCAAAATTCGTTCAAAACGAGCAAAATTCGTGCAAAACGAGCAAAATTGTTCATTGTGGTGTCGAATTGTGCTCAGTTACGATAACTTAACATAACTAGATAGTACAGAGTCGAATTACAGCGGATATGTGCGAATTAGAGGCTGAATCGTGCGAAAATGAGCATAATTCGTTCATTACGAGCAAAATTGTTCATTGTGGTGTCGAATTGTGCTCAGTTACGATAACTTAACATGACTAGATAGTACAGAGTCGAATTACAGCGGATATGTGCGAACTAGAGGCTGAATCTTGCGAAAATGAGCATAATTCGTGCAAAACGAGCAAAATTGTTCATTCTGGTGTCGAATTGTGCTCAGATAGGATAACTTAACATAACTAGATAGTACAGAGTCGAATTACAGCGGATATGTGCGAATTAGAGGCTGAATCGTGCGAAAATGAGCATAATTCGTTCAAAACGAGCAAAATTGTTCATTGTGGTGTCGAATTGTGCTCAGTTACGATAACTTAACATAACTAGATAGTACAGAGTCGAATTACAGCGGATATGTGCGAATTAGAGGCTGAATCGTGCGAAAATGAGCATAATTCGTGCAAAACGAGCAAAATTGTTCATTGTGGTGTCGAATTGTGCTCAGATAGGATAACTTAACATAACTAGATAGTACAGAGTCGAAATACAGCGGATATGTGCGAATTAGAGTCTGAATCGTGCGAAAATGAGCATAATTCGTGCAAAACGAACAAAATTGTTCATTGTGGTGTCGAATTGTGCTCAGTTACAATAACTTAACATAACTAGATAGTACAGAGTCGAATTACAGCGGATATGTGCGAATTAGAGTCTGAATCGTGCGAAAATGAGCATAATTCGTGCAAAACGAGCAAAATTGTTCATTGTGGTGTCGAATTGTGCTCAGATAGGATAACTTAACATAACTAGATAGAGCAGAGTCGAATTACAGCGGATATGTGCGAATTAGAGGCTGAATCGTGCGAAAATGAGCATAATTCGTGCAAAACGAGCAAAATTGTTCATTGTGGTGTCGAATTGTGCTCAGATAGGATAACTTAACATAACTAGATAGTACAGAGTCGAAATACAGCGGATATGTGCGAATTAGAGGCTGAATCGTTCGAAAATGAGCAAAATTCGTTCAAAACGAGCAAAATTCGTGCAAAACGTGCAAAATTGTTCATTGTGGTGACGAATTGTGCTCAGTTACGATGACTTAACATAACTAGATAGTACAGAGTCGAATTACAGCGGATATGTGCGAATTAGAGGCTGAATCGTGCGAAAATGAGCATAATTCGTTCATTACGAGAAAAATTGTTCATTGTGGTGTCGAATTGTGCTCAGTTACGATAACTTAACATAACTAGATAGTACAGAGTCGAATTGCAGCGGATATGTGCGAATTAGAGGCCGAATCGTGCGAAAATGAGCATAATTCGTGTAAAACGAGCAAAATTGTTCATTGTGGTGTCGAATTGTGCTCAGATAGGATAACTTAAAATAACTAGATAGTACAGAGTCGAATTGCAGCGGATATGTGCGAATTAGAGGCTGAATCGTTCGAAAATGAGCAAAATTCGTTCAAAACGAGCAAAATTCGTGCAAAACGAGCAAAATTGTTCATTGTCGTGTTGAATTGTGCTCAGATAGGATAACTTAACATAACTAGATAGTACAGTGTCGAATTACAGCGGATATGTGCGAATTAGAGGCTGAATCGTGCGAAAATGAGCATAATTCATTCATTACGAGCAAAATTGTTCATTGTGGTGTCGAATTGTGCTCAGTTACGATAACTTAACATGACTAGATAGTACAGAGTCGAATTACAGCGGATATGTGCGAATTAGAGGCTGAATCGTTCGAAAATGAGCAAAATTCGTTCAAAACGAGCAAAATTCGTGCAAAACGAGCAAAATTGTTCATTGTGGTGTCGAATTGTGCTCAGATAGGATAACTTAACATAACTAGATAGTACAGAGTCGAATTACAGCGGATATGTGCGAATTAGAGGCTGAATCATGCGAAAATGAGCATAATTCGTTCATTACGAGCAAAATTGTTCATTGTGGTGTCGAATTGTGCTCAGTTACGATAACTTAACATGACTGGATAGTACAGAGTTGAATTACAGCGGATATGTGCGAATTAGAGGCTGAATCGTGCGAAAATGAGCATAATTCGTTCAAAACGAGCAAAATTGTTCATTGTGGTGTTGAATTGTGCTCAGTTACGATAACTTAACATGACTGGATAGTACAGAGTCGAATTACAGCGGATATGTGCGAATTAGAGGCTGAATCGTGCGAAAATGAGCATAATTCGTGCCAAACGAGCAAAATTGTTCATTGTGGTGTTGAATTGTGCTCAGATAGGATAACTTAACATAACTAGATAGTACAGAGTCGAATTACAGCGGATATGTGCGAATTAGAGGCTGAATCGTGGGAAAATGAGCATAATTCGTGCAAAACGAGCAAAATTGTTCATTGTGGTGTCGAATTGTGCTCAGATAGGATAACTTAACATAACTAGATAGTACAGAGTCGAAATACAGCGGATATGTGCGAATTAGAGGCTGAATCGTTCGAAAATGAGCAAAATTCGTTCAAAACGAGCAAAATTCGTGCAAAACGAGCAAAATTGTTCATTGTGGTGTCGAATTGTGCTCAGTTACGATAACTTAACATAACTAGATAGTACAGAGTCGAATTACAGCGGATATGTGCGAATTAGAGGCTGAATCGTGCGAAAATGAGCATAATTCGTTCATTACGAGCAAAATTGTTCATTGTGGTGTCGAATTGTGCTCAGTTACGATAACTTAACATGACTAGATAGTACAGAGTCGAATTACAGCGGATATGTGCGAACTAGAGGCTGAATCTTGCGAAAATGAGCATAATTCGTGCAAAACGAGCAAAATTGTTCATTCTGGTGTCGAATTGTGCTCAGATAGGATAACTTAACATAACTAGATAGTACAGAGTCGAATTACAGCGGATATGTGCGAATTAGAGGCTGAATCGTGCGAAAATGAGCATAATTCGTTCAAAACGAGCAAAATTGTTCATTGTGGTGTCGAATTGTGCTCAGTTACGATAACTTAACATAACTAGATAGTACAGAGTCGAATTGCAGCGGATATGTGCGAATTAGAGGCCGAATCGTGCGAAAATGAGCATAATTCGTGTAAAACGAGCAAAATTGTTCATTGTGGTGTCGAATTGTGCTCAGATAGGATAACTTAAAATAACTAGATAGTACAGAGTCGAAATACAGCGGATATGTGCGAATTAGGGGCTGAATCGTTCGAAAATGAGCAAAATTCGCTCAAAACGAGCAAAATTCGTGCAAAACGAGCAAAATTGTTCATTGTGGTGTTGAATTGTGCTCAGATAGGATAACTTAACATAACTAGATAGTACAGAGTCGAATTACAGCGGATATGTGCGAATTAGAGGCTGAATCGTGCGAAAATGAGCATAATTCGTGCAAAACGAGCAAAATTGTTCATTGTGGTGTCGAATTGTGCTCAGTTACAATAACTTAACATAACTAGATAGTACAGAGTCGAATTGCAGCGGATATGTGCGAATTAGAGTCTGAATCGTGCGAAAATGAGCATAATTCGTGCAAAACGAGCAAAATTGTTCATTGTGGTGTCGAATTGTGCTCAGATAGGATAACTTAACATAACTAGATAGTACAGAGTCGAAATACAGCGGATATGTGCGAATTAGAGGCTGAATCGTTCGAAAATGAGCAAAATTCGTTCAAAACGAGCAAAATTCGTGCAAAACGAGCAAAATTGTTCATTGTGGTGTTGAATTGTGCTCATATAGGATAACATAACATAACTAGATAGAACAGAGTCGAATTACAGCGGATATGTGCGAATTAGAGGCTGAATCGTGCGAAAATGAGCATAATTCGTTCATTACGAGCAAAATTGTTCATTGTGGTGTCGAATTGTGCTCAGATACAATAACTTAACATAACTAGATAGTACAGAGTCGAAATACAGCGGATATGTGCGAATTAGAGTCTGAATCGTGCGAAAATGAGCATAATTCGTGCAAAACGAGCAAAATTGTTCATTGTGGTGTCGAATTGTGCTCAGTTACAATAACTTAACATAACTAGATAGTACAGAGTCGAATTACAGCGGATATGTGCGAATTAGAGTCTGAATCGTGCGAAAATGAGCATAATTCGTGCAAAACGAGCAAAATTGTTCATTGTGGTGTCGAATTGTGCTCAGATAGGATAACTTAACATAACTAGATAGAGCAGAGTCGAATTACAGCGGATATGTGCGAATTAGAGGCTGAATCGTGCGAAAATGAGCATAATTCGTGCAAAACGAGCAAAATTGTTCATTGTGGTGTCGAATTGTGCTCAGATAGGATAACTTAACATAACTAGATAGTACAGAGTCGAAATACAGCGGATATGTGCGAATTAGAGGCTGAATCGTTCGAAAATGAGCAAAATTCGTTCAAAACGAGCAAAATTCGTGCAAAACGTGCAAAATTGTTCATTGTGGTGACGAATTGTGCTCAGTTACGATGACTTAACATAACTAGATAGTACAGAGTCGAATTACAGCGGATATGTGCGAATTAGAGGCTGAATCGTGCGAAAATGAGCATAATTCGTTCATTACGAGAAAAATTGTTCATTGTGGTGTCGAATTGTGCTCAGTTACGATAACTTAACATAACTAGATAGTACAGAGTCGAATTGCAGCGGATATGTGCGAATTAGAGGCCGAATCGTGCGAAAATGAGCATAATTCGTGTAAAACGAGCAAAATTGTTCATTGTGGTGTCGAATTGTGCTCAGATAGGATAACTTAAAATAACTAGATAGTACAGAGTCGAATTGCAGCGGATATGTGCGAATTAGAGGCTGAATCGTTCGAAAATGAGCAAAATTCGTTCAAAACGAGCAAAATTCGTGCAAAACGAGCAAAATTGTTCATTGTCGTGTTGAATTGTGCTCAGATAGGATAACTTAACATAACTAGATAGTACAGTGTCGAATTACAGCGGATATGTGCGAATTAGAGGCTGAATCGTGCGAAAATGAGCATAATTCATTCATTACGAGCAAAATTGTTCATTGTGGTGTCGAATTGTGCTCAGTTACGATAACTTAACATGACTAGATAGTACAGAGTCGAATTACAGCGGATATGTGCGAATTAGAGGCTGAATCGTTCGAAAATGAGCAAAATTCGTTCAAAACGAGCAAAATTCGTGCAAAACGAGCAAAATTGTTCATTGTGGTGTCGAATTGTGCTCAGATAGGATAACTTAACATAACTAGATAGTACAGAGTCGAATTACAGCGGATATGTGCGAATTAGAGGCTGAATCATGCGAAAATGAGCATAATTCGTTCATTACGAGCAAAATTGTTCATTGTGGTGTCGAATTGTGCTCAGTTACGATAACTTAACATGACTGGATAGTACAGAGTTGAATTACAGCGGATATGTGCGAATTAGAGGCTGAATCGTGCGAAAATGAGCATAATTCGTTCAAAACGAGCAAAATTGTTCATTGTGGTGTTGAATTGTGCTCAGTTACGATAACTTAACATGACTGGATAGTACAGAGTCGAATTACAGCGGATATGTGCGAATTAGAGGCTGAATCGTGCGAAAATGAGCATAATTCGTGCCAAACGAGCAAAATTGTTCATTGTGGTGTTGAATTGTGCTCAGATAGGATAACTTAACATAACTAGATAGTACAGAGTCGAATTACAGCGGATATGTGCGAATTAGAGGCTGAATCGTGGGAAAATGAGCATAATTCGTGCAAAACGAGCAAAATTGTTCATTGTGGTGTCGAATTGTGCTCAGATAGGATAACTTAACATAACTAGATAGTACAGAGTCGAAATACAGCGGATATGTGCGAATTAGAGGCTGAATCGTTCGAAAATGAGCAAAATTCGTTCAAAACGAGCAAAATTCGTGCAAAACGAGCAAAATTGTTCATTGTGGTGTCGAATTGTGCTCAGTTACGATAACTTAACATAACTAGATAGTACAGAGTCGAATTACAGCGGATATGTGCGAATTAGAGGCTGAATCGTGCGAAAATGAGCATAATTCGTTCATTACGAGCAAAATTGTTCATTGTGGTGTCGAATTGTGCTCAGTTACGATAACTTAACATGACTAGATAGTACAGAGTCGAATTACAGCGGATATGTGCGAACTAGAGGCTGAATCTTGCGAAAATGAGCATAATTCGTGCAAAACGAGCAAAATTGTTCATTCTGGTGTCGAATTGTGCTCAGATAGGATAACTTAACATAACTAGATAGTACAGAGTCGAATTACAGCGGATATGTGCGAATTAGAGGCTGAATCGTGCGAAAATGAGCATAATTCGTTCAAAACGAGCAAAATTGTTCATTGTGGTGTCGAATTGTGCTCAGTTACGATAACTTAACATAACTAGATAGTACAGAGTCGAATTGCAGCGGATATGTGCGAATTAGAGGCCGAATCGTGCGAAAATGAGCATAATTCGTGTAAAACGAGCAAAATTGTTCATTGTGGTGTCGAATTGTGCTCAGATAGGATAACTTAAAATAACTAGATAGTACAGAGTCGAAATACAGCGGATATGTGCGAATTAGGGGCTGAATCGTTCGAAAATGAGCAAAATTCGCTCAAAACGAGCAAAATTCGTGCAAAACGAGCAAAATTGTTCATTGTGGTGTTGAATTGTGCTCAGATAGGATAACTTAACATAACTAGATAGTACAGAGTCGAATTACAGCGGATATGTGCGAATTAGAGGCTGAATCGTGCGAAAATGAGCATAATTCGTGCAAAACGAGCAAAATTGTTCATTGTGGTGTCGAATTGTGCTCAGTTACAATAACTTAACATAACTAGATAGTACAGAGTCGAATTGCAGCGGATATGTGCGAATTAGAGTCTGAATCGTGCGAAAATGAGCATAATTCGTGCAAAACGAGCAAAATTGTTCATTGTGGTGTCGAATTGTGCTCAGATAGGATAACTTAAAATAACTAGATAGTACAGAGTCGAAATACAGCGGATATGTGCGAATTAGGGGCTGAATCGTTCGAAAATGAACAAAATTCGCTCAAAACGAGCAAAATTCGTTCAAAACGAGCAAAATTGTTCATTGTGGTGTTGAATTGTGCTCAGTTACGATAACTTAACATGACTGGATAGTACAGAGTCGAATTACAGCGGATATGTGCGAATTAGAGGCTGAATCGTGCGAAAATGAGCATAATTCGTGCCAAACGAGCAAAATTGTTCATTGTGGTGTTGAATTGTGCTCAGATAGGATAACTTAACATAACTAGATAGTACAGAGTCGAATTACAGCGGATATGTGCGAATTAGAGGCTGAATCGTGCGAAAATGCGCATAATTCGTGCAAAACGAGCAAAATTGTTCATTGTGGTGTCGAATTGTGCTCAGATAGGATAACTTAACATAACTAGATAGTACAGAGTCGAAATACAGCGGATATGTGCGAATTAGAGGCTGAATCGTTCGAAAATGAGCAAAATTCGTTCAAAACGAGCAAAATTCGTGCAAAACGAGCAAAATTGTTCATTGTGGTGTCGAATTGTGCTCAGTTACGATAACTTAACATAACTAGATAGTACAGAGTCGAATTACAGCGGATATGTGCGAATTAGAGGCTGAATCGTGCGAAAATGAGCATAATTCGTTCATTACGAGCAAAATTGTTCATTGTGGTGTCGAATTATGCTCAGTTACGATAACTTAACATAACTAGATAGTACAGAGTCGAATTGCAGCGGATATGTGCGAATTAGAGGCCGAATCGTGCGAAAATGAGCATAATTCGTGTAAAACGAGCAAAATTGTTCATTGTGGTGTCGAATTGTGCTCAGATAGGATAACTTAAAATAACTAGATAGTACAGAGTCGAAATACAGCGGATATGTGCGAATTAGGGGCTGAATCGTTCGAAAATGAACAAAATTCGCTCAAAACGAGCAAAATTCGTGCAAAACGAGCAAAATTGTTCATTGTGGTGTTGAATTGTGCTCAGATAGGATAACTTAACATAACTAGATAGTACAGAGTCGAATTACAGCGGATATGTGCGACTTAGAGGCTGAATCGTGCGAAAATGAGCATAATTCGTTCATTACGAGCAAAATTGTTCATTGTGGTGTCGAATTGTGCTCAGTTACAATAACTTAACATAACTAGATAGTACAGAGTCGAATTACAGCGGATATGTGCGAATTAGAGTCTGAATCGTGCGAAAATGAGCATAATTCGTGCAAAACGAGCAAAATTGTTCATTGTGGTGTCGAATTGTGCTCAGATAGGATAACTTAACATAACTAGATAGAGCAGAGTCGAATTACAGCGGATATGTGCGAATTAGAGGCTGAATCGTGCGAAAATGAGCATAATTCGTGCAAAACGAGCAAAATTGTTCATTGTGGTGTCGAATTGTGCTCAGATAGGATAACTTAACATAACTAGATAGTACAGAGTCGAAATACAGCGGATATGTGCGAATTAGAGGCTGAATCGTGCGAAAATGAGCAAAATTCGTTCAAAACGAGCGAAATTCGTGCAAAACGAGCAAAATTGTTCATTGTGGTGTTGAATTGTGCTCAGATAGGATAACTTAACATAACTAGATAGTACAGAGTCGAATTACAGCGGATATGTGCGAATTAGAGGCTGAATCGTGCGAAAATGAGCATAATTCGTTCATTACGAGCAAAATTGTTCATTGTGGTGTCGAATTGTGCTCAGTTACGATAACTTAACATGACTGGATAGTACAGAGTTGAATTACAGCGGATATGTGCGAATTAGAGGCTGAATCGTGCGAAAATGAGCATAATTCGTTCAAAACGAGCAAAATTGTTCATTGTGGTGTTGAATTGTGCTCAGTTACGATAACTTAACATGACTGGATAGTACAGAGTCGAATTACAGCGGATATGTGCGAATTAGAGGCTGAATCGTGCGAAAATGAGCATAATTCGTGCCAAACGAGCAAAATTGTTCATTGTGGTGTTGAATTGTGCTCAGATAGGATAACTTAACATAACTAGATAGTACAGAGTCGAATTACAGCGGATATGTGCGAATTAGAGGCTGAATCGTGCGAAAATGAGCATAATTCGTGCAAAACGAGCAAAATTGTTCATTGTGGTGTCGAATTGTGCTCAGATAGGATAACTTAACATAACTAGATAGTACAGAGTCGAAATACAGCGGATATGTGCGAATTAGAGGCTGAATCGTTCGATTTGATTTGATTTGATTTAGTTTCTAAGGGCCTCGATTGCTATGACCATTGGCCCTATGTTGCGCTTATATTCGTTAAACTGCGCTTTATGTAATCTGTATAATTCTAATAAGCGCTAATCGCAATTGAATCTATAATAACTTTAATACTAATACTAATTAATGATTGGTTAGAAGAAAAAATCAGGACGAAATAAACTAATAAAAAATAAACTAAACATAAACTAAACTTGATTTTTGCTGTTTATATTTTTGTCAGTAAACCTATTTGTTTAATGTATGGTATTGTATGGTCCTTAATTATGTTATCGGCATTTGCTAGTGCTTCCGTAATCGTTGACGGTAGCTGATATCTTTTCCTTTGCGATTCAAAGTCCTTACATTCCTCTATTATATGTTTAACTGTTAATTGTGTTTTGCAAGTATTACAGTGTGGCATCGGTTCTTTTTTGAGTAAGTGGGCGGATGTGTAATATGTGTGTCCCAGTCTTAGTCTGGTGATCACTGTTTGTTCTTTCCTGGTTAATCCTCTCGGCATATACCATTTGTGCACAGTTGGTTTTATTTGCTTCATATGTGACGTAGTGTGATTCCATAGTTCCTGCCACTGCTGTGTATGAAGGTGTTTTATATATGTTTTCATATCTCGGACACTTATTTGCTTTTCGCTGATGTCATATCGGGTTGCAGCTCTTGCAGCCTTATCAGCTTCCTCATTTCCTCTTATGTTCATGTGACCCGGTACCCACATTAGAAAGATTTGTTTGCCAGTTATTATTATTTCGTGTATCATCATGATGATTCTGTATGTTGTGTGGTCGGTCGTATATACGTTCTGTATTTGACTAATTGCGCTTTGCGAATCTGTACAAATAATAATGGTCGCGTTTGGCTGAATATTGTTTGCCGAGTACCTTAAGGCCTGCCATATGGCATGCAGCTCCGCTGAAACTATGCTCATTTCCTTCGGCAGTGACCACGACAGTGTCTGTGCACTAGTATGTATAGCGCATGCTACACCTTCACCGGTTTTTGAGCCATCTGTATATATAACTTCTGGTTCATAGTGTCTGTGAATTTCATCTTGTAAAATTTCTTGGTAAATTATACTGTTTGTTTCGCTTTTCTTGTAGTTTGTCAGTTCTCCTTTGACTTTTATTTCTGTTAGTAGCCACGGAGGAGTGTCGTATAATTCACAGGCATAAATGGAGTTGATATTTAGATTATATTTTTCTAGCAGTGAATGAGCCTTCCGAGCTGATGAACGGGCTGACGATGGTCGATTATATTTTTCAGGTTGAATAGTATCTATTGTATCGAAAAAGGTTTTATAAGTTATGTGTCTTGGTTTTGCCTTCAAGTCTGCTATGTAGTTGAGTAATATCTTTTCGCGTCGTAGTTGTAGGGGCGCAATTCCCGCATCACAATAAAGGCTGTGCACTGGAGTGGTTCTAAATGCGCCTGTCGCATATCGGATTCCAATATGATTTATGGTATCTAATGTTTTCAAACGTGTTTTTGCTGCTCCTGAATATATAATGCACCCATAGTCTATCTTTGATAAAATAAGTTTCGAGTGTAGACTAATTAAAATTTCTCTGTCCGCTCCCCAAGCAGTGTTTGATAGGCATTTCATAATGTTCATTCTTTTTTTACATTCATCTGCAAGAATTTGGATATGGTGGCGGAAAGTTAATTTTTTATCGAAGTGGATTCCCAAGTAGCGTACAACCTCCTTGTATTTGATGGTCACATTCTTTATCTGCAATTCTGGCTGATTGTGATGGAATTTCCTACAGAAGTGAATACTATTTGTCTTCTCCGCTGAGAATTTGAAACCCCTCGCCTCCGAAAACTCCACCAATCGGTTTATTGTTTTCTGTAGATTTTCATTTATGCGTTCAATTCTTTTTCCTGAGCAAAATATAACCAAATCATCGACATATAGACATCTTCGAACTGGCTCTTGGATTTGTTCTGTTATACTGTTTATTGCTATTGCAAATAGGGTAACACTTATTGTCGACCCCTGTGGTATTCCCGTTTCTTGAATTTTGGTCGAGGATAATTTTCCATTTAATCTTACTTTAAAAAACCTTAACGATAAGAAACTTTTTATAAGAAGCGGCAAACGTCCCCGGAAACCCCACTCGTGTAATTGATTGAGAACACCATGCCGCCAAGTAGTATCATAGGCCTTATATATATCTAAAAATACCGCAGTTAAGTGTTCACCCTTTTCGAAGCTATTGTATATTTCATTTTCAAAAAAGGAGAGGCTATCAGTTGTATTGTGAAATTTACGAAAACCACATTGATATTTTGATAATAGCTGCTTCTGTTCGAGTATCCACAGGAGACGATAATTTACCATTTTTTCGAAAATTTTGCTCATACAACAAGTTAGTGATATGGGTCTGTAGCTTTCACACTGGAGTGGGTCCTTCCCTGCTTTTAAAATTGGGATGATCAGTGCCTCTCTCCATTTATCGGGATATATCCCCATCTCCCAAATACGGTTATATATTTTCAGAATTCTGTTTTTCGCTTCAAGCGGCAATTCCTGTATCATTTTGTATGGTATATTGTCTGGGCCTGGTGTAGTATTATTGGCATTGCGCATCGCCTCTTGCATTTCCGACATTGTAAAGGAGACGTTGTAGGTATCCACTTCATTTGAGCTGAAGTCTAATGATGTTTCGAGGAGCGGCTTAGCATTTCGAAAGTCCTCTGTATAGTTGCTGCTGCTACATGAGGTCTCGTAAAACTCTGCCATATGTTCCGCTATTTCTGCCGGATCTGTAATGATATATCCGTTCTTTTGAAGCCCTGTAATTTTTGTGGAGTTTTGTCTGCCCTTAATGTTCCTTATTTTACGCCATACTTCTGCTGTGGGAGTCTCCGGTGTAATTGTATTAACATATTTCTCCCAGTATTGCTTTTTAGATTCTCGTATTGTTTTCCGCGCCTCCGCACGTAGTTTTTTAAAAGTAATTAGGTGTTGCTGCGTGGGATTCTTTTTGTACTTGTTAAACGCACGTTTCTTCTTATTGACCGCCTCTTTGGTAGTATTATTCCACCACGGTACCGTAAGCTTAGGGTATTTTTTGGCAGTTGGAATATTACGTTCTGCAGCCGCAATAATAGCAGATGTGACCCCCAGCATCGATTCTTCAATGTCATCTGATTCGGGAGGAAGGGCTATATCTTTTTGATATCCCTTCCAATCGGCTCTACTAAGGCACCATCTATGTATATATACTTCACTATTGCTTGGTGTGTAGTTTGTCAATATAATTGGGAAGTGGTCACTTCCATATAAAAGATCTAGTGGCTTCCAGGTGTATTGGATACAAAGGTGAGGTGAGCTAATCGATAAATCTATGGCCGAAAATGTTCCCGTGGCTATGTTAAAATGAGTCATTTCACCTGTGTTCATGATGGTTAAATTTTCAGCATCGATAAAGTTTTCAACAGTTTGACCTTTTCTGTTTGTGCTATTGCAGCCCCATAGGGTATTCCACGCATTAAAATCTCCAGTTAGTATATAAGGCTTCGGTAATTGTTGTACAATATTTTGCAAATCCTGTAAGTTCCAATTTGAATCTGGGAGATACAAAGAGCATATACATATCTGATAAGGTGCTAGCATCTTTGCGGCCACGGCTTGCAGGGGGGTGTGAATTACAATTTCTTCCGTTATGCATGACTGGTGCATCAGTAAGGCCACTCCACCTTTTGCTCGTCCATCAGTATAAGCATCTTTTCGATAAATTTTAAATCCACGTAGTGACAATGAATGGTCTTCTTTTAAATGCGTTTCTTGTAAGGATATGCAGTATGGCAAATAAGAGGATATTAGTAATTTCAGTTCGGGATAATGCGATATAAGACCATTGCAGTTCCATTGGATTATGTTTTTAGCGCCTGCCATCTTTTAATATTTTTTCTAATTTAATTGAACTTATTGAGTCTCTCTTCCACTTATCCTCTTTTCTATTCGTTTCTCTTGCTGGAGCAGGTTTAGGATCGAATATCGCTTCATCCGAATCCGTCATATCATCTGTGTTTAGAGTACTCAATACTTTTTCCGATATCACTGTGCTGCACTCAGTGTTAAGAAGGTGAGTGTCCTCGCTTTCATATGGTGAGGATCTTGGATTCCTCTTCTGTTCATCCGAGACATTTCTTTGTTTTGTAACGTTATAGATATTCATTTTAGGAGGACCTGTTTCTACATCTATATCCATTTTATCATTACCTTGTTGTGTAGGGACGGTTAATTTCTTTTTAATGGTTCTCACCTTGTTTGTTTCCTTTGGAGTGCTTACTTCCGATGTTTTGACATTTGCAACCTTCCGCTCCTTCGACTTACTTGGAGTCCCGAGAACTGCTCTCTTTTCTAGAGAACTTTGTAGAGTGGAGCAGTCAGTCTCGGTCATCGTTGCACACACCTCTGTTTCCGTTTTCTTATAAACATTCATGTTCTGTATCATTTTCTTTAAATCTCCCATTACTTCGTTTATCCGACGTTCTACAGCTTTAACCACCTCCGGAATTATGTTTTCAACTATCGTAGACGTGTCAATTTGCTTCTCCCGAGTGGGTTGTTTTGTTACTGAGGCATAAGAGTCAGCCAAATTAAAGGGCCTCCTGTTTCTAAATTCGCGTTTTGCTTCTATGTAAGTTATACGTTTCTCTGCTTTTATTCTTTGTATTTCGCACTCTTCCTTGTAGATAGGACACGACTTTGACGATGACAGATGCGGCTGCTGACAATTGGCGCATTCAAAAGGTGCTTCGCATGGGCTGCCTTCATGAACCTGTTTTCCACATATACATACGGCATTTCTAGTACATTGCAGGGACATGTGGCCAAATTTCTGGCATCTAAAACATCGCTGGGGGTTAGGAATATATTGCCTGACAGGTAAATTATACATCGCTACTTTTATGTTCTCTGGGATCTTAGGCGTATCAAATGTCAAAATCAGCGATCCGGTATCTATGAATTCGCCACTGCGTTTTACTCGTATTCTTTGGACATTGATAACACCTACATCTTTCAAGTTTTCGAGAATTTCATCTGTGCTGCAGTTGAGAAGGTCTCTACACGTCACAACACCCCTACTGGAGTTTAGGCTACGATGCGGATTTACTTCCACCGGCAGCGTTCCAAAAACGGTCACATTCCTCAGATTATCGTGTTGTGTCTTGTTTGCTACTTCCACAAGCAAGCCCTCTCTTATCTTTTTTATGCTACATACGTCTCCGGCCAAATTTTTAATAGTCGCAGAAATGAGAAACGGGCTAACACTAGCGAAATCTCCCTCTGTACGCCTGATCACCAAGAAACGAGCATACTTTTGGGCAGGACAAAGTGTTGGCAGCGCCATTCGTGAAAAAGTTGCTTTTTTCCGCTTAAAGGGAGGGGCGTCAGGCCAAACAATATTCGAAGACTGACCGCCACTAGGATTGTCACCCTTGTTTAAAGAGAAGGGCATCTCTGTGTAATTTTTGTTTTGGTTTGAAGATCTCATTATGGTCCCACGAGCAGCTAGGGAAATATACGGTCCACCGCAACAGAGCCCCGCTTGTCACGGTAAGGCGGCTAAAATAAAACCGGGTGGCGCCTGGTACCCAGAGTGCTCCGTTTACGACTGCATTACCTTGCAATCATTCAGCCCCTCAGCACGGAAACGCATAACACTTTGGGCTTAGGGATTCTTTTTACGAGGTTGACTCCTCGAGCTCGGGGCCCCGGGGTCGCTATGCCCGCAACCAGCTGCACCGAGGTACAACTGGTCCCCCTGGGGGCTGAATCGTTCGAAAATGAGCAAAATTCGTTCAAAACGAGCAAAATTCGTGCAAAACGAGCAAAATTGTTCATTGTGGTGTCGAATTGTGCTCAGTTACGATAACTTAACATAACTAGATAGTACAGAGTCGAATTACAGCGGATATGTGCGAATTAGAGGCTGAATCGTGCGAAAATGAGCATAATTCGTTCATTACGAGCAAAATTGTTCATTGTGGTGTCGAATTATGCTCAGTTACGATAACTTAACATAACTAGATAGTACAGAGTCGAATTGCAGCGGATATGTGCGAATTAGAGGCCGAATCGTGCGAAAATGAGCATAATTCGTGTAAAACGAGCAAAATTGTTCATTGTGGTGTCGAATTGTGCTCAGATAGGATAACTTAAAATAACTAGATAGTACAGAGTCGAAATACAGCGGATATGTGCGAATTAGGGGCTGAATCGTTCGAAAATGAACAAAATTCGCTCAAAACGAGCAAAATTCGTTCAAAACGAGCAAAATTGTTCATTGTGGTGTCGAATTGTGCTCAGATAGGATAACTTAACATAACTAGATAGTACAGAGTCGAAATACAGCGGATATGTGCGAATTAGAGGCTGAATCGTTCGAAAATGAGCAAAATTCGTTCAAAACGAGCAAAATTCGTGCAAAACGAGCAAAATTGTTCATTGTGGTGTCGAATTGTGCTCAGTTACGATAACTTAACATAACTAGATAGTACAGAGTCGAATTACAGCGGATATGTGCGAATTAGAGGCTGAATCGTGCGAAAATGAGCATAATTCGTTCATTACGAGCAAAATTGTTCATTGTGGTGTCGAATTGTGCTCAGTTACGATAACTTAACATAACTAGATAGTACAGAGTCGAATTGCAGCGGATATGTGCGAATTAGAGGCCGAATCGTGCGAAAATGAGCATAATTCGTGTAAAACGAGCAAAATTGTTCATTGTGGTGTCGAATTGTGCTCAGATAGGATAACTTAAAATAACTAGATAGTACAGAGTCGAATTGCAGCGGATATGTGCGAATTAGAGGCTGAATCGTTCGAAAATGAGCAAAATTCGTTCAAAACGAGCAAAATTCGTGCAAAACGAGCAAAATTGTTCATTCTGGTGTCGAATTGTGCTCAGATAGGATAACTTAACATAACTAGATAGTACAGAGTCGAAATACAGCGGATATGTGCGAATTAGAGGCTGAATCGTTCGAAAATGAGCAAAATTCGTTCAAAACGAGCAAAATTCGTGCAAAACGAGCAAAATTGTTCATTGTGGTGTTGAATTGTGCTCAGTTACGATACCCTAACATGACTAGATAGTACAGAGTCAAATTACAACGGATATGTGCGAATTAGAGGCTGAATCGTGCGAAAATGAGCATAATTCGTTCAAAACGAGCAAAATTGTTCATTGTGGTGTTGAATTGTGCTCAGTTACGATAACTTAACATGACTAGATAGTACAGAGTCGAATTACAGCGGATATGTGCGAATTAGAGGCTGAATCGTGCGAAAATGAGCAAAATTCGTTCAAAACGAGCAAAATTCGTGCAAAACGAGCAAAATTGCTCATTGTGGTGTTGAATTGTGCTCAGATAGGATAACTTAACATAACTAGATAGTGCAGAGTCGAATTACAGCGGATATGTGCGAATTAGAGGCTGAATCGTGCGAAAATGAGCATAATTCGTTCATTACGAGCAAAATTGTTCATTGTGGTGTTGAATTGTGCTCAGTTACGATAACTTAACATAACTAGATAGTACAGAGTCGAATTATAGCGGATATGTGCGAATTACAGGCTGAATCGTGCGAAAATGATCATAATTCGTGCAAAACGAGCAAAATTGTTCATTGTGGTGTCGAATTGTGCTCAGATAGGATAACTTAACATAACTAGATAGTACAGAGTCGAATTACAGCGGATATGTGCGAATTAGAGGCTGAATCATGCGAAAATGAGCATAATTCGTTCATTACGAGCAAAATTGTTCATTGTGGTGTCGAATTGTGCTCAGTTACGATAACTTAACATGACTGGATAGTACAGAGTTGAATTACAGCGGATATGTGCGAATTAGAGGCCGAATCGTGCGAAAATGAGCATAATTCGTGTAAAACGAGCAAAATTGTTCATTGTGGTGTCGAATTGTGCTCAGATAGGATAACTTAAAATAACTAGATAGTACAGAGTCGAAATACAGCGGATATGTGCGAATTAGAGGCTGAATCGTTCGAAAATGAGCAAAATTCGTTCAAAACGAGCAAAATTCGTGCAAAACGAGCAAAATTGTTCATTGTGGTGTTGAATTGTGCTCAGTTACGATAACTTAACATGACTAGATAGTACAGAGTCAAATTACAACGGATATGTGCGAATTAGAGGCTGAATCGTGCGAAAATGAGCATAATTCGTTCAAAACGAGCAAAATTGTTCATTGTGGTGTTGAATTGTGCTCAGTTACGATAACTTAACATGACTAGATAGTACAGAATCGAATTACAGCGGATATGTGCGAATTAGAGGCTGAATCGTTCGAAAATGAGCAAAATTCGTTCAAAACGAGCAAAATTCGTGCAAAACGTGCAAAATTGTTCATTCTGGTGTCGAATTGTGCTCATATAGGATAACATAACATAACTAGATAGAACAGAGTCGAATTACAGCGGATATGTGCGAATTAGAGGCTGAATCGTGCGAAAATGAGCATAATTCGTTCATTACGAGCAAAATTGTTCATTGTGGTGTCGAATTGTGCTCAGATACAATAACTTAACATAACTAGATAGTACAGAGTCGAATTACAGCGGATATGTGCGAATTAGAGTCTGAATCGTGCGAAAATGAGCATAATTCGTGCAAAACGAGCAAAATTGTTCATTGTGGTGTCGAATTGTGCTCAGATAGGATAACTTAACATAACTAGATAGTACAGAGTCGAAATACAGCGGATATGTGCGAATTAGAGGCTGAATCGTTCGAAAATGAGCAAAATTCGTTCAAAACGAGCAAAATTCGTGCAAAACGAGCAAAATTGTTCATTGTGGTGTCGAATTGTGCTCAGATACAATAACTTAACATAACTAGATAGAACAGAGTCGAATTACAGCGGATATGTGCGAATTAGAGGCTGAATCGTGCGAAAATGAGCATAATTCGTTCATTACGAGCAAAATTGTTCATTGTGGTGTCGAATTGTGCTCAGATACAATAACTTAACATAACTAGATAGTACAGAGTCGAATTACAGCGGATATGTGCGAATTAGAGTCTGAATCGTGCGAAAATGAGCATAATTCGTGCAAAACGAGCAAAATTGTTCATTGTGGTGTCGAATTGTGCTCAGATAGGATAACTTAACATAACTAGATAGTACAGAGTCGAAATACAGCGGATATGTGCGAATTAGAGTCTGAATCGTGCGAAAATGAGCATAATTCGTGCAAAACGAGCAAAATTGTTCATTGTGGTGTCGAATTGTGCTCAGTTACAATAACTTAACATAACTAGATAGTGCAGAGTCGAATTACAGCGGATATGTGCGAATTAGAGTCTGAATCGTGCGAAAATGAGCATAATTCGTGCAAAACGAGCAAAATTGTTCATTGTGGTGTCGAATTGTGCTCAGATAGGATAACTTAACATAACTAGATAGAGCAGAGTCGAATTACAGCGGATATGTGCGAATTAGAGGCTGAATCGTGCGAAAATGAGCATAATTCGTGCAAAACGAGCAAAATTGTTCATTGTGGTGTCGAATTGTGCTCAGATAGGATAACTTAACATAACTAGATAGTACAGAGTCGAAATACAGCGGATATGTGCGAATTAGAGGCTGAATCGTTCGAAAATGAGCAAAATTCGTTCAAAACGAGCAAAATTCGTGCAAAACGTGCAAAATTGTTCATTGTGGTGACGAATTGTGCTCAGTTACGATGACTTAACATAACTAGATAGTACAGAGTCGAATTACAGCGGATATGTGCGAATTAGAGGCTGAATCGTGCGAAAATGAGCATAATTCGTTCATTACGAGAAAAATTGTTCATTGTGGTGTCGAATTGTGCTCAGTTACGATAACTTAACATAACTAGATAGTACAGAGTCGAATTGCAGCGGATATGTGCGAATTAGAGGCCGAATCGTGCGAAAATGAGCATAATTCGTGTAAAACGAGCAAAATTGTTCATTGTGGTGTCGAATTGTGCTCAGATAGGATAACTTAAAATAACTAGATAGTACAGAGTCGAATTGCAGCGGATATGTGCGAATTAGAGGCTGAATCGTTCGAAAATGAGCAAAATTCGTTCAAAACGAGCAAAATTCGTGCAAAACGAGCAAAATTGTTCATTGTCGTGTTGAATTGTGCTCAGATAGGATAACTTAACATAACTAGATAGTACAGTGTCGAATTACAGCGGATATGTGCGAATTAGAGGCTGAATCGTGCGAAAATGAGCATAATTCATTCATTACGAGCAAAATTGTTCATTGTGGTGTCGAATTGTGCTCAGTTACGATAACTTAACATGACTAGATAGTACAGAGTCGAATTACAGCGGATATGTGCGAATTAGAGGCTGAATCGTTCGAAAATGAGCAAAATTCGTTCAAAACGAGCAAAATTCGTGCAAAACGAGCAAAATTGTTCATTGTGGTGTCGAATTGTGCTCAGATAGGATAACTTAACATAACTAGATAGTACAGAGTCGAATTACAGCGGATATGTGCGAATTAGAGGCTGAATCATGCGAAAATGAGCATAATTCGTTCATTACGAGCAAAATTGTTCATTGTGGTGTCGAATTGTGCTCAGTTACGATAACTTAACATGACTGGATAGTACAGAGTTGAATTACAGCGGATATGTGCGAATTAGAGGCTGAATCGTGCGAAAATGAGCATAATTCGTTCAAAACGAGCAAAATTGTTCATTGTGGTGTTGAATTGTGCTCAGTTACGATAACTTAACATGACTAGATAGTACAGAGTCGAATTACAGCGGATATGTGCGAATTAGAGGCTGAATCGTGCGAAAATGAGCAAAATTCGTTCAAAACGAGCAAAATTCGTGCAAAACGAGCAAAATTGCTCATTGTGGTGTTGAATTGTGCTCAGATAGGATAACTTAACATAACTAGATAGTGCAGAGTCGAATTACAGCGGATATGTGCGAATTAGAGGCTGAATCGTGCGAAAATGAGCATAATTCGTTCATTACGAGCAAAATTGTTCATTGTGGTGTTGAATTGTGCTCAGTTACGATAACTTAACATAACTAGATAGTACAGAGTCGAATTATAGCGGATATGTGCGAATTACAGGCTGAATCGTGCGAAAATGATCATAATTCGTGCAAAACGAGCAAAATTGTTCATTGTGGTGTCGAATTGTGCTCAGATAGGATAACTTAACATAACTAGATAGTACAGAGTCGAATTACAGCGGATATGTGCGAATTAGAGGCTGAATCGTGGGAAAATGAGCATAATTCGTGCAAAACGAGCAAAATTGTTCATTGTGGTGTCGAATTGTGCTCAGATAGGATAACTTAACATAACTAGATAGTACAGAGTCGAAATACAGCGGATATGTGCGAATTAGAGGCTGAATCGTTCGAAAATGAGCAAAATTCGTTCAAAACGAGCAAAATTCGTGCAAAACGAGCAAAATTGTTCATTGTGGTGTCGAATTGTGCTCAGTTACGATAACTTAACATAACTAGATAGTACAGAGTCGAATTACAGCGGATATGTGCGAATTAGAGGCTGAATCGTGCGAAAATGAGCATAATTCGTTCATTACGAGCAAAATTGTTCATTGTGGTGTCGAATTGTGCTCAGTTACGATAACTTAACATGACTAGATAGTACAGAGTCGAATTACAGCGGATATGTGCGAACTAGAGGCTGAATCTTGCGAAAATGAGCATAATTCGTGCAAAACGAGCAAAATTGTTCATTCTGGTGTCGAATTGTGCTCAGATAGGATAACTTAACATAACTAGATAGTACAGAGTCGAATTACAGCGGATATGTGCGAATTAGAGGCTGAATCGTGCGAAAATGAGCATAATTCGTTCAAAACGAGCAAAATTGTTCATTGTGGTGTCGAATTGTGCTCAGTTACGATAACTTAACATAACTAGATAGTACAGAGTCGAATTGCAGCGGATATGTGCGAATTAGAGGCCGAATCGTGCGAAAATGAGCATAATTCGTGTAAAACGAGCAAAATTGTTCATTGTGGTGTCGAATTGTGCTCAGATAGGATAACTTAAAATAACTAGATAGTACAGAGTCGAAATACAGCGGATATGTGCGAATTAGGGGCTGAATCGTTCGAAAATGAGCAAAATTCGCTCAAAACGAGCAAAATTCGTGCAAAACGAGCAAAATTGTTCATTGTGGTGTTGAATTGTGCTCAGATAGGATAACTTAACATAACTAGATAGTACAGAGTCGAATTACAGCGGATATGTGCGAATTAGAGGCTGAATCGTGCGAAAATGAGCATAATTCGTGCAAAACGAGCAAAATTGTTCATTGTGGTGTCGAATTGTGCTCAGTTACAATAACTTAACATAACTAGATAGTACAGAGTCGAATTGCAGCGGATATGTGCGAATTAGAGTCTGAATCGTGCGAAAATGAGCATAATTCGTGCAAAACGAGCAAAATTGTTCATTGTGGTGTCGAATTGTGCTCAGATAGGATAACTTAACATAACTAGATAGTACAGAGTCGAAATACAGCGGATATGTGCGAATTAGAGGCTGAATCGTTCGAAAATGAGCAAAATTCGTTCAAAACGAGCAAAATTCGTGCAAAACGAGCAAAATTGTTCATTGTGGTGTTGAATTGTGCTCATAAAGGATAACATAACATAACTAGATAGAACAGAGTCGAATTACAGCGGATATGTGCGAATTAGAGGCTGAATCGTGCGAAAATGAGCATAATTCGTTCATTACGAGCAAAATTGTTCATTGTGGTGTCGAATTGTGCTCAGATACAATAACTTAACATAACTAGATAGTACAGAGTCGAATTACAGCGGATATGTGCGAATTAGAGTCTGAATCGTGCGAAAATGAGCATAATTCGTGCAAAACGAGCAAAATTGTTCATTGTGGTGTCGAATTGTGCTCAGTTACAATAACTTAACATAACTAGATAGTACAGAGTCGAATTACAGCGGATATGTGCGAATTAGAGTCTGAATCGTGCGAAAATGAGCATAATTCGTGCAAAACGAGCAAAATTGTTCATTGTGGTGTCGAATTGTGCTCAGATAGGATAACTTAACATAACTAGATAGAGCAGAGTCGAATTACAGCGGATATGTGCGAATTAGAGGCTGAATCGTGCGAAAATGAGCATAATTCGTGCAAAACGAGCAAAATTGTTCATTGTGGTGTCGAATTGTGCTCAGATAGGATAACTTAACATAACTAGATAGTACAGAGTCGAAATACAGCGGATATGTGCGAATTAGAGGCTGAATCGTTCGAAAATGAGCAAAATTCGTTCAAAACGAGCAAAATTCGTGCAAAACGTGCAAAATTGTTCATTGTGGTGACGAATTGTGCTCAGTTACGATGACTTAACATAACTAGATAGTACAGAGTCGAATTACAGCGGATATGTGCGAATTAGAGGCTGAATCGTGCGAAAATGAGCATAATTCGTTCATTACGAGAAAAATTGTTCATTGTGGTGTCGAATTGTGCTCAGTTACGATAACTTAACATAACTAGATAGTACAGAGTCGAATTGCAGCGGATATGTGCGAATTAGAGGCCGAATCGTGCGAAAATGAGCATAATTCGTGTAAAACGAGCAAAATTGTTCATTGTGGTGTCGAATTGTGCTCAGATAGGATAACTTAAAATAACTAGATAGTACAGAGTCGAATTGCAGCGGATATGTGCGAATTAGAGGCTGAATCGTTCGAAAATGAGCAAAATTCGTTCAAAACGAGCAAAATTCGTGCAAAACGAGCAAAATTGTTCATTGTCGTGTTGAATTGTGCTCAGATAGGATAACTTAACATAACTAGATAGTACAGTGTCGAATTACAGCGGATATGTGCGAATTAGAGGCTGAATCGTGCGAAAATGAGCATAATTCATTCATTACGAGCAAAATTGTTCATTGTGGTGTCGAATTGTGCTCAGTTACGATAACTTAACATGACTAGATAGTACAGAGTCGAATTACAGCGGATATGTGCGAATTAGAGGCTGAATCGTTCGAAAATGAGCAAAATTCGTTCAAAACGAGCAAAATTCGTGCAAAACGAGCAAAATTGTTCATTGTGGTGTCGAATTGTGCTCAGATAGGATAACTTAACATAACTAGATAGTACAGAGTCGAATTACAGCGGATATGTGCGAATTAGAGGCTGAATCATGCGAAAATGAGCATAATTCGTTCATTACGAGCAAAATTGTTCATTGTGGTGTCGAATTGTGCTCAGTTACGATAACTTAACATGACTGGATAGTACAGAGTTGAATTACAGCGGATATGTGCGAATTAGAGGCTGAATCGTGCGAAAATGAGCATAATTCGTTCAAAACGAGCAAAATTGTTCATTGTGGTGTTGAATTGTGCTCAGTTACGATAACTTAACATGACTGGATAGTACAGAGTCGAATTACAGCGGATATGTGCGAATTAGAGGCTGAATCGTGCGAAAATGAGCATAATTCGTGCCAAACGAGCAAAATTGTTCATTGTGGTGTTGAATTGTGCTCAGATAGGATAACTTAACATAACTAGATAGTACAGAGTCGAATTACAGCGGATATGTGCGAATTAGAGGCTGAATCGTGGGAAAATGAGCATAATTCGTGCAAAACGAGCAAAATTGTTCATTGTGGTGTCGAATTGTGCTCAGATAGGATAACTTAACATAACTAGATAGTACAGAGTCGAAATACAGCGGATATGTGCGAATTAGAGGCTGAATCGTTCGAAAATGAGCAAAATTCGTTCAAAACGAGCAAAATTCGTGCAAAACGAGCAAAATTGTTCATTGTGGTGTCGAATTGTGCTCAGTTACGATAACTTAACATAACTAGATAGTACAGAGTCGAATTACAGCGGATATGTGCGAATTAGAGGCTGAATCGTGCGAAAATGAGCATAATTCGTGCAAAACGAGCAAAATTGTTCATTGTGGTGTTGAATTGTGCTCAGATAGGATAACTTAACATAACTAGATAGTACAGAGTCGAATTACAGCGGATATGTGCGACTTAGAGGCTGAATCGTGCGAAAATGAGCATAATTCGTTCATTACGAGCAAAATTGTTCATTGTGGTGTCGAATTGTGCTCAGTTACAATAACTTAACATAACTAGATAGTACAGAGTCGAATTACAGCGGATATGTGCGAATTAGAGTCTGAATCGTGCGAAAATGAGCATAATTCGTGCAAAACGAGCAAAATTGTTCATTGTGGTGTCGAATTGTGCTCAGATAGGATAACTTAACATAACTAGATAGAGCAGAGTCGAATTACAGCGGATATGTGCGAATTAGAGGCTGAATCGTGCGAAAATGAGCATAATTCGTGCAAAACGAGCAAAATTGTTCATTGTGGTGTCGAATTGTGCCAAGATAGGATAACTTAACATAACTAGATAGTACAGAGTCGAAATACAGCGGATATGTGCGAATTAGAGGCTGAATCGTTCGAAAATGAGCAAAATTCGTTCAAAACGAGCAAAATTCGTGCAAAACGAGCAAAATTGTTCATTGTGGTGACGAATTGTGCTCAGTTACGATAACTTAACATAACTAGATAGTACAGAGTCGAATTACAGCGGATATGTGCGAATTAGAGGCTGAATCGTGCGAAAATGAGCATAATTCGTTCATTACGAGAAAAATTGTTCATTGTGGTGTCGAATTGTGCTCAGTTACGATAACTTAACATAACTAGATAGTACAGAGTCGAATTGCAGCGGATATGTGCGAATTAGAGGCCGAATCGTGCGAAAATGAGCATAATTCGTGTAAAACGAGCAAAATTGTTCATTGTGGTGTCGAATTGTGCTCAGATAGGATAACTTAAAATAACTAGATAGTACAGAGTCGAATTGCAGCGGATATGTGCGAATTAGAGGCTGAATCGTTCGAAAATGAGCAAAATTCGTTCAAAACGAGCAAAATTCGTGCAAAACGAGCAAAATTGTTCATTCTGGTGTCGAATTGTGCTCAGATAGGATAACTTAACATAACTAGATAGTACAGAGTCGAAATACAGCGGATATGTGCGAATTAGAGGCTGAATCGTTCGAAAATGAGCAAAATTCGTTCAAAACGAGCAAAATTCGTGCAAAACGAGCAAAATTGTTCATTGTGGTGTTGAATTGTGCTCAGTTACGATACCCTAACATGACTAGATAGTACAGAGTCAAATTACAACGGATATGTGCGAATTAGAGGCTGAATCGTGCGAAAATGAGCATAATTCGTTCAAAACGAGCAAAATTGTTCATTGTGGTGTTGAATTGTGCTCAGTTACGATAACTTAACATGACTAGATAGTACAGAGTCGAATTACAGCGGATATGTGCGAATTAGAGGCTGAATCGTGCGAAAATGAGCAAAATTCGTTCAAAACGAGCAAAATTCGTGCAAAACGAGCAAAATTGCTCATTGTGGTGTTGAATTGTGCTCAGATAGGATAACTTAACATAACTAGATAGTGCAGAGTCGAATTACAGCGGATATGTGCGAATTAGAGGCTGAATCGTGCGAAAATGAGCATAATTCGTTCATTACGAGCAAAATTGTTCATTGTGGTGTTGAATTGTGCTCAGTTACGATAACTTAACATAACTAGATAGTACAGAGTCGAATTATAGCGGATATGTGCGAATTACAGGCTGAATCGTGCGAAAATGATCATAATTCGTGCAAAACGAGCAAAATTGTTCATTGTGGTGTCGAATTGTGCTCAGATAGGATAACTTAACATAACTAGATAGTACAGAGTCGAATTACAGCGGATATGTGCGAATTAGAGGCTGAATCATGCGAAAATGAGCATAATTCGTTCATTACGAGCAAAATTGTTCATTGTGGTGTCGAATTGTGCTCAGTTACGATAACTTAACATGACTGGATAGTACAGAGTTGAATTACAGCGGATATGTGCGAATTAGAGGCCGAATCGTGCGAAAATGAGCATAATTCGTGTAAAACGAGCAAAATTGTTCATTGTGGTGTCGAATTGTGCTCAGATAGGATAACCTAAAATAACTAGATAGTACAGAGTCGAAATACAGCGGATATGTGCGAATTAGAGGCTGAATCGTTCGAAAATGAGCAAAATTCGTTCAAAACGAGCAAAATTCGTGCAAAACGAGCAAAATTGTTCATTGTGGTGTTGAATTGTGCTCAGTTACGATAACTTAACATGACTAGATAGTACAGAGTCAAATTACAACGGATATGTGCGAATTAGAGGCTGAATCGTGCGAAAATGAGCATAATTCGTTCAAAACGAGCAAAATTGTTCATTGTGGTGTTGAATTGTGCTCAGTTACGATAACTTAACATGACTAGATAGTACAGAATCGAATTACAGCGGATATGTGCGAATTAGAGGCTGAATCGTTCGAAAATGAGCAAAATTCGTTCAAAACGAGCAAAATTCGTGCAAAACGTGCAAAATTGTTCATTCTGGTGTCGAATTGTGCTCATATAGGATAACATAACATAACTAGATAGAACAGAGTCGAATTACAGCGGATATGTGCGAATTAGAGGCTGAATCGTGCGAAAATGAGCATAATTCGTGCAAAACGAGCAAAATTGTTCATTGTGGTGTCGAATTGTGCTCAGATAGGATAACTTAACATAACCAGATAGTACAGAGTCGAAATACAGCGGATATGTGCGAATTAGAGGCTGAATCGTTCGAAAATGAGCAAAATTCGTTCAAAACGAGCAAAATTCGTGCAAAACGAGCAAAATTGTTCATTGTGGTGTCGAATTGTGCTCAGTTACGATAACTTAACATAACTAGATAGTACAGAGTCGAATTACAGCGGATATGTGCGAATTAGAGGCTGAATCGTGCGAAAATGAGCATAATTCGTGCAAAACGAGCAAAATTGTTCATTGTGGTGTTGAATTGTGCTCAGATAGGATAACTTAACATAACTAGATAGTACAGAGTCGAATTACAGCGGATATGTGCGACTTAGAGGCTGAATCGTGCGAAAATGAGCATAATTCGTTCATTACGAGCAAAATTGTTCATTGTGGTGTCGAATTGTGCTCAGTTACAATAACTTAACATAACTAGATAGTACAGAGTCGAATTACAGCGGATATGTGCGAATTAGAGTCTGAATCGTGCGAAAATGAGCATAATTCGTGCAAAACGAGCAAAATTGTTCATTGTGGTGTCGAATTGTGCTCAGATCGGATAACTTAACATAACTAGATAGAGCAGAGTCGAATTACAGCGGATATGTGCGAATTAGAGGCTGAATCGTGCGAAAATGAGCATAATTCGTGCAAAACGAGCAAAATTGTTCATTGTGGTGTCGAATTGTGCTCAGATAGGATAACTTAACATAACTAGATAGTACAGAGTCGAAATACAGCGGATATGTGCGAATTAGAGGCTGAATCGTTCGAAAATGAGCAAAATTCGTTCAAAACGAGCAAAATTCGTGCAAAACGAGCAAAATTGTTCATTGTGGTGACGAATTGTGCTCAGTTACGATAACTTAACATAACTAGATAGTACAGAGTCGAATTACAGCGGATATGTGCGAATTAGAGGCTGAATCGTGCGAAAATGAGCATAATTCGTTCATTACGAGAAAAATTGTTCATTGTGGTGTCGAATTGTGCTCAGTTAC
The DNA here is from genome assembly GCF_050947335.1 of Megachile rotundata. Taxonomy (NCBI): domain Eukaryota; kingdom Metazoa; phylum Arthropoda; class Insecta; order Hymenoptera; family Megachilidae; genus Megachile; species Megachile rotundata. The sequence goes on along the minus strand of NW_027473518.1, from coordinate 8,303 downwards.
GATAACTTAACATAACTAGATAGTACAGAGTCGAATTGCAGCGGATATGTGCGAATTAGAGGCCGAATCGTGCGAAAATGAGCATAATTCGTGTAAAACGAGCAAAATTGTTCATTGTGGTGTCGAATTGTGCTCAGATAGGATAACTTAAAATAACTAGATAGTACAGAGTCGAATTGCAGCGGATATGTGCGAATTAGAGGCTGAATCGTTCGAAAATGAGCAAAATTCGTTCAAAACGAGCAAAATTCGTGCAAAACGAGCAAAATTGTTCATTCTGGTGTCGAATTGTGCTCAGATAGGATAACTTAACATAACTAGATAGTACAGAGTCGAAATACAGCGGATATGTGCGAATTAGAGGCTGAATCGTTCGAAAATGAGCAAAATTCGTTCAAAACGAGCAAAATTCGTGCAAAACGAGCAAAATTGTTCATTGTGGTGTTGAATTGTGCTCAGTTACGATACCCTAACATGACTAGATAGTACAGAGTCAAATTACAACGGATATGTGCGAATTAGAGGCTGAATCGTGCGAAAATGAGCATAATTCGTTCAAAACGAGCAAAATTGTTCATTGTGGTGTTGAATTGTGCTCAGTTACGATAACTTAACATGACTAGATAGTACAGAGTCGAATTACAGCGGATATGTGCGAATTAGAGGCTGAATCGTGCGAAAATGAGCAAAATTCGTTCAAAACGAGCAAAATTCGTGCAAAACGAGCAAAATTGCTCATTGTGGTGTTGAATTGTGCTCAGATAGGATAACTTAACATAACTAGATAGTGCAGAGTCGAATTACAGCGGATATGTGCGAATTAGAGGCTGAATCGTGCGAAAATGAGCATAATTCGTTCATTACGAGCAAAATTGTTCATTGTGGTGTTGAATTGTGCTCAGTTACGATAACTTAACATAACTAGATAGTACAGAGTCGAATTATAGCGGATATGTGCGAATTACAGGCTGAATCGTGCGAAAATGATCATAATTCGTGCAAAACGAGCAAAATTGTTCATTGTGGTGTCGAATTGTGCTCAGATAGGATAACTTAACATAACTAGATAGTACAGAGTCGAATTACAGCGGATATGTGCGAATTAGAGGCTGAATCATGCGAAAATGAGCATAATTCGTTCATTACGAGCAAAATTGTTCATTGTGGTGTCGAATTGTGCTCAGTTACGATAACTTAACATGACTGGATAGTACAGAGTTGAATTACAGCGGATATGTGCGAATTAGAGGCCGAATCGTGCGAAAATGAGCATAATTCGTGTAAAACGAGCAAAATTGTTCATTGTGGTGTCGAATTGTGCTCAGATAGGATAACTTAAAATAACTAGATAGTACAGAGTCGAAATACAGCGGATATGTGCGAATTAGAGGCTGAATCGTTCGAAAATGAGCAAAATTCGTTCAAAACGAGCAAAATTCGTGCAAAACGAGCAAAATTGTTCATTGTGGTGTTGAATTGTGCTCAGTTACGATAACTTAACATGACTAGATAGTACAGAGTCAAATTACAACGGATATGTGCGAATTAGAGGCTGAATCGTGCGAAAATGAGCATAATTCGTTCAAAACGAGCAAAATTGTTCATTGTGGTGTTGAATTGTGCTCAGTTACGATAACTTAACATGACTAGATAGTACAGAATCGAATTACAGCGGATATGTGCGAATTAGAGGCTGAATCGTTCGAAAATGAGCAAAATTCGTTCAAAACGAGCAAAATTCGTGCAAAACGTGCAAAATTGTTCATTCTGGTGTCGAATTGTGCTCATATAGGATAACATAACATAACTAGATAGAACAGAGTCGAATTACAGCGGATATGTGCGAATTAGAGGCTGAATCGTGCGAAAATGAGCATAATTCGTTCATTACGAGCAAAATTGTTCATTGTGGTGTCGAATTGTGCTCAGATACAATAACTTAACATAACTAGATAGTACAGAGTCGAATTACAGCGGATATGTGCGAATTAGAGTCTGAATCGTGCGAAAATGAGCATAATTCGTGCAAAACGAGCAAAATTGTTCATTGTGGTGTCGAATTGTGCTCAGATAGGATAACTTAACATAACTAGATAGTACAGAGTCGAAATACAGCGGATATGTGCGAATTAGAGGCTGAATCGTTCGAAAATGAGCAAAATTCGTTCAAAACGAGCAAAATTCGTGCAAAACGAGCAAAATTGTTCATTGTGGTGTCGAATTGTGCTCAGATACAATAACTTAACATAACTAGATAGAACAGAGTCGAATTACAGCGGATATGTGCGAATTAGAGGCTGACTCGTGCGAAAATGAGCATAATTCGTTCATTACGAGCAAAATTGTTCATTGTGGTGTCGAATTGTGCTCAGATACAATAACTTAACATAACTAGATAGTACAGAGTCGAATTACAGCGGATATGTGCGAATTAGAGTCTGAATCGTGCGAAAATGAGCATAATTCGTGCAAAACGAGCAAAATTGTTCATTGTGGTGTCGAATTGTGCTCAGATAGGATAACTTAACATAACTAGATAGTACAGAGTCGAAATATAGCGGATATGTGCGAATTAGAGTCTGAATCGTGCGAAAATGAGCATAATTCGTGCAAAACGAGCAAAATTGTTCATTGTGGTGTCGAATTGTGCTCAGTTACAATAACTTAACATAACTAGATAGTACAGAGTCGAATTACAGCGGATATGTGCGAATTAGAGTCTGAATCGTGCGAAAATGAGCATAATTCGTGCAAAACGAGCAAAATTGTTCATTGTGGTGTCGAATTGTGCTCAGATAGGATAACTTAACATAACTAGATAGAGCAGAGTCGAATTACAGCGGATATGTGCGAATTAGAGGCTGAATCGTGCGAAAATGAGCATAATTCGTGCAAAACGAGCAAAATTGTTCATTGTGGTGTCGAATTGTGCTCAGATAGGATAACTTAACATAACTAGATAGTACAGAGTCGAAATACAGCGGATATGTGCGAATTAGAGGCTGAATCGTTCGAAAATGAGCAAAATTCGTTCAAAACGAGCAAAATTCGTGCAAAACGTGCAAAATTGTTCATTGTGGTGACGAATTGTGCTCAGTTACGATGACTTAACATAACTAGATAGTACAGAGTCGAATTACAGCGGATATGTGCGAATTAGAGGCTGAATCGTGCGAAAATGAGCATAATTCGTTCATTACGAGAAAAATTGTTCATTGTGGTGTCGAATTGTGCTCAGTTACGATAACTTAACATAACTAGATAGTACAGAGTCGAATTGCAGCGGATATGTGCGAATTAGAGGCCGAATCGTGCGAAAATGAGCATAATTCGTGTAAAACGAGCAAAATTGTTCATTGTGGTGTCGAATTGTGCTCAGATAGGATAACTTAAAATAACTAGATAGTACAGAGTCGAATTGCAGCGGATATGTGCGAATTAGAGGCTGAATCGTTCGAAAATGAGCAAAATTCGTTCAAAACGAGCAAAATTCGTGCAAAACGAGCAAAATTGTTCATTGTCGTGTTGAATTGTGCTCAGATAGGATAACTTAACATAACTAGATAGTACAGTGTCGAATTACAGCGGATATGTGCGAATTAGAGGCTGAATCGTGCGAAAATGAGCATAATTCATTCATTACGAGCAAAATTGTTCATTGTGGTGTCGAATTGTGCTCAGTTACGATAACTTAACATGACTAGATAGTACAGAGTCGAATTACAGCGGATATGTGCGAATTAGAGGCTGAATCGTTCGAAAATGAGCAAAATTCGTTCAAAACGAGCAAAATTCGTGCAAAACGAGCAAAATTGTTCATTGTGGTGTCGAATTGTGCTCAGATAGGATAACTTAACATAACTAGATAGTACAGAGTCGAATTACAGCGGATATGTGCGAATTAGAGGCTGAATCATGCGAAAATGAGCATAATTCGTTCATTACGAGCAAAATTGTTCATTGTGGTGTCGAATTGTGCTCAGTTACGATAACTTAACATGACTGGATAGTACAGAGTTGAATTACAGCGGATATGTGCGAATTAGAGGCTGAATCGTGCGAAAATGAGCATAATTCGTTCAAAACGAGCAAAATTGTTCATTGTGGTGTTGAATTGTGCTCAGTTACGATAACTTAACATGACTGGATAGTACAGAGTCGAATTACAGCGGATATGTGCGAATTAGAGGCTGAATCGTGCGAAAATGAGCATAATTCGTGCCAAACGAGCAAAATTGTTCATTGTGGTGTTGAATTGTGCTCAGATAGGATAACTTAACATAACTAGATAGTACAGAGTCGAATTACAGCGGATATGTGCGAATTAGAGGCTGAATCGTGGGAAAATGAGCATAATTCGTGCAAAACGAGCAAAATTGTTCATTGTGGTGTCGAATTGTGCTCAGATAGGATAACTTAACATAACTAGATAGTACAGAGTCGAAATACAGCGGATATGTGCGAATTAGAGGCTGAATCGTTCGAAAATGAGCAAAATTCGTTCAAAACGAGCAAAATTCGTGCAAAACGAGCAAAATTGTTCATTGTGGTGTCGAATTGTGCTCAGTTACGATAACTTAACATAACTAGATAGTACAGAGTCGAATTACAGCGGATATGTGCGAATTAGAGGCTGAATCGTGCGAAAATGAGCATAATTCGTTCATTACGAGCAAAATTGTTCATTGTGGTGTCGAATTGTGCTCAGTTACGATAACTTAACATGACTAGATAGTACAGAGTCGAATTACAGCGGATATGTGCGAACTAGAGGCTGAATCTTGCGAAAATGAGCATAATTCGTGCAAAACGAGCAAAATTGTTCATTCTGGTGTCGAATTGTGCTCAGATAGGATAACTTAACATAACTAGATAGTACAGAGTCGAATTACAGCGGATATGTGCGAATTAGAGGCTGAATCGTGCGAAAATGAGCATAATTCGTTCAAAACGAGCAAAATTGTTCATTGTGGTGTCGAATTGTGCTCAGTTACGATAACTTAACATAACTAGATAGTACAGAGTCGAATTGCAGCGGATATGTGCGAATTAGAGGCCGAATCGTGCGAAAATGAGCATAATTCGTGTAAAACGAGCAAAATTGTTCATTGTGGTGTCGAATTGTGCTCAGATAGGATAACTTAAAATAACTAGATAGTACAGAGTCGAAATACAGCGGATATGTGCGAATTAGGGGCTGAATCGTTCGAAAATGAGCAAAATTCGCTCAAAACGAGCAAAATTCGTGCAAAACGAGCAAAATTGTTCATTGTGGTGTTGAATTGTGCTCAGATAGGATAACTTAACATAACTAGATAGTACAGAGTCGAATTACAGCGGATATGTGCGAATTAGAGGCTGAATCGTGCGAAAATGAGCATAATTCGTGCAAAACGAGCAAAATTGTTCATTGTGGTGTCGAATTGTGCTCAGTTACAATAACTTAACATAACTAGATAGTACAGAGTCGAATTGCAGCGGATATGTGCGAATTAGAGTCTGAATCGTGCGAAAATGAGCATAATTCGTGCAAAACGAGCAAAATTGTTCATTGTGGTGTCGAATTGTGCTCAGATAGGATAACTTAACATAACTAGATAGTACAGAGTCGAAATACAGCGGATATGTGCGAATTAGAGGCTGAATCGTTCGAAAATGAGCAAAATTCGTTCAAAACGAGCAAAATTCGTGCAAAACGAGCAAAATTGTTCATTGTGGTGTTGAATTGTGCTCATATAGGATAACATAACATAACTAGATAGAACAGAGTCGAATTACAGCGGATATGTGCGAATTAGAGGCTGAATCGTGCGAAAATGAGCATAATTCGTTCATTACGAGCAAAATTGTTCATTGTGGTGTCGAATTGTGCTCAGATACAATAACTTAACATAACTAGATAGTACAGAGTCGAAATACAGCGGATATGTGCGAATTAGAGTCTGAATCGTGCGAAAATGAGCATAATTCGTGCAAAACGAGCAAAATTGTTCATTGTGGTGTCGAATTGTGCTCAGTTACAATAACTTAACATAACTAGATAGTACAGAGTCGAATTACAGCGGATATGTGCGAATTAGAGTCTGAATCGTGCGAAAATGAGCATAATTCGTGCAAAACGAGCAAAATTGTTCATTGTGGTGTCGAATTGTGCTCAGATAGGATAACTTAACATAACTAGATAGAGCAGAGTCGAATTACAGCGGATATGTGCGAATTAGAGGCTGAATCGTTCGAAAATGAGCAAAATTCGTTCAAAACGAGCAAAATTCGTGCAAAACGTGCAAAATTGTTCATTGTGGTGACGAATTGTGCTCAGTTACGATGACTTAACATAACTAGATAGTACAGAGTCGAATTACAGCGGATATGTGCGAATTAGAGGCTGAATCGTGCGAAAATGAGCATAATTCGTTCATTACGAGAAAAATTGTTCATTGTGGTGTCGAATTGTGCTCAGTTACGATAACTTAACATAACTAGATAGTACAGAGTCGAATTGCAGCGGATATGTGCGAATTAGAGGCCGAATCGTGCGAAAATGAGCATAATTCGTGTAAAACGAGCAAAATTGTTCATTGTGGTGTCGAATTGTGCTCAGATAGGATAACTTAAAATAACTAGATAGTACAGAGTCGAATTGCAGCGGATATGTGCGAATTAGAGGCTGAATCGTTCGAAAATGAGCAAAATTCGTTCAAAACGAGCAAAATTCGTGCAAAACGAGCAAAATTGTTCATTCTGGTGTCGAATTGTGCTCAGATAGGATAACTTAACATAACTAGATAGTACAGAGTCGAAATACAGCGGATATGTGCGAATTAGAGGCTGAATCGTTCGAAAATGAGCAAAATTCGTTCAAAACGAGCAAAATTCGTGCAAAACGAGCAAAATTGTTCATTGTGGTGTTGAATTGTGCTCAGTTACGATACCCTAACATGACTAGATAGTACAGAGTCAAATTACAACGGATATGTGCGAATTAGAGGCTGAATCGTGCGAAAATGAGCATAATTCGTTCAAAACGAGCAAAATTGTTCATTGTGGTGTTGAATTGTGCTCAGTTACGATAACTTAACATGACTAGATAGTACAGAGTCGAATTACAGCGGATATGTGCGAATTAGAGGCTGAATCGTGCGAAAATGAGCAAAATTCGTTCAAAACGAGCAAAATTCGTGCAAAACGAGCAAAATTGCTCATTGTGGTGTTGAATTGTGCTCAGATAGGATAACTTAACATAACTAGATAGTGCAGAGTCGAATTACAGCGGATATGTGCGAATTAGAGGCTGAATCGTGCGAAAATGAGCATAATTCGTTCATTACGAGCAAAATTGTTCATTGTGGTGTTGAATTGTGCTCAGTTACGATAACTTAACATAACTAGATAGTACAGAGTCGAATTATAGCGGATATGTGCGAATTACAGGCTGAATCGTGCGAAAATGATCATAATTCGTGCAAAACGAGCAAAATTGTTCATTGTGGTGTCGAATTGTGCTCAGATAGGATAACTTAACATAACTAGATAGTACAGAGTCGAATTACAGCGGATATGTGCGAATTAGAGGCTGAATCATGCGAAAATGAGCATAATTCGTTCATTACGAGCAAAATTGTTCATTGTGGTGTCGAATTGTGCTCAGTTACGATAACTTAACATGACTGGATAGTACAGAGTTGAATTACAGCGGATATGTGCGAATTAGAGGCCGAATCGTGCGAAAATGAGCATAATTCGTGTAAAACGAGCAAAATTGTTCATTGTGGTGTCGAATTGTGCTCAGATAGGATAACTTAAAATAACTAGATAGTACAGAGTCGAAATACAGCGGATATGTGCGAATTAGAGGCTGAATCGTTCGAAAATGAGCAAAATTCGTTCAAAACGAGCAAAATTCGTGCAAAACGAGCAAAATTGTTCATTGTGGTGTTGAATTGTGCTCAGTTACGATAACTTAACATGACTAGATAGTACAGAGTCAAATTACAACGGATATGTGCGAATTAGAGGCTGAATCGTGCGAAAATGAGCATAATTCGTTCAAAACGAGCAAAATTGTTCATTGTGGTGTTGAATTGTGCTCAGTTACGATAACTTAACATGACTAGATAGTACAGAATCGAATTACAGCGGATATGTGCGAATTAGAGGCTGAATCGTTCGAAAATGAGCAAAATTCGTTCAAAACGAGCAAAATTCGTGCAAAACGTGCAAAATTGTTCATTCTGGTGTCGAATTGTGCTCATATAGGATAACATAACATAACTAGATAGAACAGAGTCGAATTACAGCGGATA